>NC_086110.1:45875589-46175589 GCF_963921235.1 Mobula hypostoma
GCCTGCATTTTATGGATGTAATAACTGCAGGAAAGTTCACAGTATTTGCAATTCGGTGGATACACAGTTTATCTCAAGTTGCTGCTGGTGATCAGTGAGCTTCTCCACAAACAGCTGTTGACAGATTTCTCCAGTAGAATCAAGGGAAATACTGGAGATATGTGTCAATTATACAGTTTCATCAAAATTCTGTTGTTGAGTGAAAGACAAGTGAGTTTGATTTAGTTTACTAAGCCATTCCTTGTCATAGGGCGGTGGCTGGGAACGGACCCAAGTGCAAGACACAGACACTGAAGTACTAGGGACAGGACTAGAATACAGGGTGAGGGCTAGGACTTGGACTCGAAAACCGGAAACCTGGAACAGGACTGGACAAGAGAGCTAGGAGCCCAGGCTTGGACTCCGAGCCAGAGACTGGACAAGGACCCAGAACCTGGGTCTTGCCTCTGGCTCGGACCCCAGAAGTAAGCAAGGACGTGACTTGGCTGGCAGGCAGGACGAAGCTGGAGACCCGAGACATGTGGCGAGGCTTGAGACCCGAGACTTGAGGCTTGGGGTCTTGAAGCGTGGCTTGGGGCAAGGCTCGAGGCTTGGGGTCTTGAAGCTTGGCTTGGGGCGAGGCTTGGCTAGAGCCTTGAGGCGAGGCTTGGCTAGAGGCTTGAGGCTTGAAGCGCCTCCTGGGCAGGGCGCAGTACTTCTGGGCAGGGCGCGCATCTTCACCCAATGGAGGCAAGGGGCAGAACCCACCGCAGGGTAACAGTAACCTGGCCTGGTTTACCCAACAGAGACAAGGGTCAGGAAGGGACAGAACCCACTGAAGGGTAACAGTGATCTGGCCTGGCTTACTCGACAGAGGCAAGGGACAGGAAGGGACAGAACCAACCACAGGGTAATGGCAATCTGGCCTGGCTTACCCGACGGAGGCAAGGGACAGGAAGGGACAGAACCCACCGCAGGGTAACGGCAATCTGGCCTGGCTTACCCGACGGAGGCAAGGGACAGGAAGGGACAGAACCCACCGCAGGGTAACGGCAATCTGGCCTGACTTACCCGATGGAGGCAAGGGACAGGAAGGGACATAGGTACAGGGTGGCTCCAAGATAAGACTTCAGGCGAGGCGAGGTGAGAGTTACCGGCAAGACAAGTCAAGGCTTCAGGCAATGCAAGGCGAGACAAAAACTTAGGGCGAGGCGAGAGTTACCGGCAAGACTAAACAAGGTTTCAGGCGAGGAAACAGAAGGCAGGGGAAGAGATACAAGAAGTAAGGACAAGAACAATCCAGTAGTCACGGCCTGGTCTCTGAAGGTATTTATGCAGCCAGCCCCAACGAGCATCAGCTGCCTCAATTAGTGCTCAACAGGAACCGAAACAGGGTAGACAGGAAAACCTGGAGCAAGGGTCGATGGACCGGACTGTGAACCGGAATGCGGACTTCACGGACTGGACCATGACATTCCTGCATTTGGTAAGCTCTGACTCCCAATGTTTCCCTCCACATAAATGCCTAAATGCCAAAGTGTAATTGGTTTTAAGATGGAAACATTTGTTCATGGCATATTTCTGTTTATATTTCAACTGAAGCATATAATGATTTCAATTTTGCACCACTACAAATTAATTTGTGTGGTTTTTTTTCTGATTTTCTCACTGTGAGGACACTTTAATGATTGCTGGTTGTTGGTGGAGAACTGATTTCCCGTAATCACGATCAGAAAAGATCTAAATTCATGCTTCCAAGTCAAGTATTTTTGTAATCATCTTTCACTGATCAGAGGGAGGTGCTATGCAATGCAAAATCCAGACCTATGTCTTTGTGATAATAACTGACTTATTAATAGTCAAGGTGAAATGGACATGGGTCTTTCAATCCACTATGACCCAACAAACCAACACACAACTTTTATAAGGTCTTGGGTTTCTGGTTCAATATTGAATGAATGTTTCTTATTGCAGTACTTTTGAAGCTATTGTACCCTAACAACCAATATTCTTATTTCACTGAAATAGCTGTTAGCTCATGAACTAGATGAAAATGGGGTTCAACTTGAAGATGCAGTGGATGTTGTCATCGAAGTCATTGATATGAATGATAATAAGCCACAATTTGTTGCTCCAACTTTCTATGGCAGGGTGGTAGAAGGAGCTGCACCAGGTTAGGGGAACATTTTGTTTTGTCTTATTTCTGAATTGAGATTAAGCCAACAATTAAATGACAGTGAATCTTGACCTTTTTCCCTCAATAGATTATTCCTACTCTTAATGTATGTTTGTTGATCCAGTGTGTCTGGATGGATCAAATGTTACAATTCTATTGTGCCTTGCTGTCAAAACGTTTCACTTGTTTTCTGTAAGATCAGTGACGGGTCTTGTCTCCCACCATTTCAAATAAGCAGCCACATTGTTTAATTTTTGCAATGCTTTATTTCGAGAAGCAGGCTAAGGAAGAAGTTTCTACATCCAGTAATACAGTTCCCACTGTGTTTTAATCAGTTACGCAATATCATCTATTCACAGGAATAAATGCACTTAATCTTCTTTTGGCCAGGAAACTGCCTAAATGAATTAACAAAACTTAAAACAGGCATTAACGTATCCTACTGTGTGCAGAACGCTTCAAAAGAAAGGACAGATGACTGATTCTTCCAAAGGTGCCGTGCGTTTATCTGACGGCTTTCATCACTAATTCTGACAGTGCAGCAACCTCTGTGTTTTCTTCTCTCATATAGTCATAGTCATACTTTATTGATCCCGGGGGAAATTGGTTTTCATTACAGTGGCACCATAAATAATAAATGGTAATAAAACCATAAATGGTTAAATAGTAATATGTAAATTATGCCAGGAAATAAGTCCAGGACCAAATACTTAAAAGTATATGAAAAATATACTTTGTCTTGAACTCTCCAGCCTAGAGTTTGCTTTATGGTGTTCATTCAGAGTGAGAACATATTTGCACAGGAAACATTCTGATGGGCTTCAACAGGATAGATGCTTTTACTACTAATGGGCATTCAAGAACTACAGGTTGAGTACCTCTTATCTGAAAATCCAAAATCCAAAAACTCCAAAATCCAAAAATTTTTTGAGTGCTGACATGATGTCATAAATCAAAAATTATTCAAGACACAAGGAAAATCCCAGGCGATGCACTGGTCTCTGTATCACAAGTAAAGGCATCTGTTAGTCTTGTGCCTAGAAAGTCTTCACTCTCCAGGGTGCAGGCCTGGGCAAGGTTGTATGGAAGACTGGCAGTTGCCCATGCTGCAAGTCTCCCCTCTCCACGACACCAATGTTGTCCAAGGGAAGGGCATTAGGACCCGTAAAGCTTGGCACCAGTGTCATCACAGAGCAATGTGTGATTAAGTGCCTTGCTCAAGGACACAACATGCTACCTAGGCCTAGGCTCGAACTCACGACCTTCAGATCGCTAGTTGAATGCCTTAACCACTTGGCCACGTGCCCATATCTGTACCACAAACAGTTCTGAGAGATGTAATGAACAGAAGTTAATTAAAAATAGAAAAATACTGCATTAAGTGAAAAATGAAGATCTCGATCATGATTTGAAAGAGAGTCAGCATCAGAGTGTATGTATGCCGCTTAACGCTATGCTGATCATGAAACAAGCAAAGATCTGTCATGACAAACTGAAAATTGAATGTAATTAAGAATATTCAGCAAGCTGGTGAGAGAAATTTAAGAAAAGGCACAGCATTAAATTTTCGAAGTGTCTGCTGAACACAAAGCAGGAGAGAAATTTACTGATGAGTTTGCCAAGGTCGTCACTGATGAAAAGCTAACATCCGAACAAGTCAACACTGCTGATTGTTTTTGTATCTTACATAAAACCTAATTAAAAAGTCAAATACAAATACAGTTTAATCAAAACGCCTTTTAATCAAAACATCTTTTAACCTTTTAATCAAAACACACCATCGTAGGTGGAGTCTGAAAGCTTGCTGTTGCTGTTGTTCAGCAGCTGGTTCGGGTATTCTCTCCCGATGTGCCTGTGCTGCTGCTGTTCCCAAACTGTCTCAGGTTATATTCCAAAGTACAAAATGTCCAAAATCTGAAACATTTCCAGCCCCAAGCATTTCGGATAAGGGGTGCTCAAACTGTGCTTGATATGAAATCAGCCACCTATGATCTGATGAGAGGGAATTACTTCTGATGAGTGTGAATCTTTGCAAGTCTTTACTCCTGGGGCTTACTGAGCCGTACTCATAGCTTGGGTAATTTTCTTTGGATAGCTGGAGTGAGGTTGTTGGTTGGGCGAGTGAATTGCTGATGATCCATGACATTTTATGCTGGAGCAGGCTTGAGGCCATGACCTCCTCCTGCAGTTTCTCAGGCTGGAGTAGTTTTGAGCAGCAGTGAGATTTATGAAGTCCTGTTCTTTACTTTCTCCATCTAGTTCTATCTGAGTGTTTCATTTAGTGGTATATATTTATGCATTCAAAATACAAGCAATCCTTTTTAATAGAGTATTATTTCATGTACAATTGCTAAAATTGCCCATTGTTCAATGGTAAAAAGTGTTGTACTGAGAGTGGGGGGGCTAATGTTGTGTATTTAATATTTGAGTAATCTTGTATCTATGATTAAGCATTCTTGTTTATTTAAATAATTATCATGAGTTAAATGTACAAGTACGTGAATTGCATACGTTATCACGCTACCACGTGATATGTGTGCACCTCACTAAAATAAACACTAAGTTAGACTTGCATTTTGATCTCCCATGTCTTCCTTTGAATTAGTTTGGTGTTTTGAAGTTACAAAACATAACAACTGATATTGCAGTAGGTCTGATTTATGAAAATCAGTGTCTTGGCTGCATCTCAGAAGATGCAAAGTTATGTGATGAAATTGATCCAATTAAACCTATTACTTTCCATGGATTTGGGGCAAGAGAACGTTTATGAAGCTGTCGGTATAATTTTAATGCACATTTGTCGATAGGTACTGCATTCATGAATGTGACAGCCACAGATGCAGATGAGAAAGACAATTCTAATTCTATAATCAGATACTCCATTGAAAGTCAAGATCCAGCCGGTCCTAATTCACAGATGTTTACAATTAGTTCAACAAGTGGACTGATCAGTGTGCTGCATGCAGGTCTGGATCGGGAGGTAAGTGAGCAGAGATATGTCCGTGCACATAGTTGAAAAGTTTGTTGTTGAAATGTTTATTCCTATTTGTAGCATCTTTTATGCTGCTTTACCCCGCTTTAGTAAGTCATTATTTTCGTGTATAATGTTAAATCTCTTTTAAGATGTAATTCAATTCCAATTGAAGCATGCTCGAGGGTGCCCATGATGACTATTCTGTGCTTCCCTGCTTGCCCTTCAATAAAGTAAATATTCTCGACGTTTGCTCTATACTTTGTTACTCACTAATTCGTAGGAGAAGCATTTTTAATGGAAAGAAAGAAAGAAAGATGGAAAACATGCACAAATTAAAATGACAGAAACATTGTCAAATTGCAACCACAGATACTGGGAAAGATTGTACTATAAAATAAATATTGAACACAAATAGTATGTCTGGTAGTATTGAAATTATTTTAAAAAATGATTTAGTCAATTGTAAAAAAAAATCTTATTTGAATTATACTCATCATTCCAAGAAAAATCCTGCTCAAATTTCTGTACATGTTGCAGAAGACACAATCTCTTATCTGTTAGTGCCCTATGAGATGGCATTCATTGCCATTTTAACAAAGGTACTTCATCTGTAATTTGAAGTTGTCCAGTAGAAGAATTAGAGGGAAGTTGAGGAAAAAGATTTGCACTTTAAAAAATGGGAAACTGGAATGGTTGGCCTGGATACATGGAGAAAGTGACAACCCTTTTTACACTTAAGATATTCAGATGAGGCATTGACAATGGTCCTACAGACCATGGACTGAGAGTGAGAAGTGAACGTGACCTTTTCTGACCAGTATACATGAATGTGGTAGACAGAATGTGTTGTTTCTGATGATGTGAAAATTACACGTCATACAAGTTCTTTGATTCTTTTAATCTTGTTTCAGAAAGTGGATAAATACACGCTTATTATTCAGGCAGCAGATATGGAAGGTAAAGGATTGACGACCACTGCCACAGCAATAATCACAGTCACCGACGCAAATGATAATGCCCCAAAATTTGTGACTTCATCGGTAAAGATTTCATTAGTCATATTTAAACATTTCCATTTGAATATAATAAACTGATCCTTAAGTTCAAAATGAAATTATTTCTTTTAATTGTTTTGAAAAAGAATTTGAAGCATTGTGTGATCAAAAGTATACCATGTTCACTTTCATCTTGTCTTGATCGTGATGAAAATGTTGTCTTTTGACTTTGTTGGGGTAAAAGAGCTTACATCTTGGACGCTTAAGGAAATCAACTGTCCCAGGTCACCATTGCTTAGTCCCTGGTCAGCATTATTGAGTTGTGATTCAGACAAAAGCTCCCACTGCCTCTATTTGATGAAAAGTCACTGTAAACAAAGTTTCAGAGGCCTTTGGGAACTATTCTGCAGTAATTTGTTAGTAGCTTCAGGAGTATAGATTTGTTAAGGATTGGGTAGCTGGAAGGAGGGAAAGAATTTAGTCACAGAAAAGTACTGCACAGAAACAGGCCCTTCAGCCCATCTAGTCCATGTGAACCATTTAAAATGCCTAGTTCCATTGAGCTGCACTGGACCATAGCCCTCCATACCCCTCTCATCCCATGTACCCATCCAAATTTCACTTAAACTTTGGAATCAAGCTCGTATTCACCACTTGCTCATTCCACTCTCACCACCTTCTGACTGAAGAAGATTCTCTTCATGTTTCTCTTAAACGTTTCACCTTTCGCTCTTAAGCCATGACCTCTCAATGTAGTCCCACCCAATCACAGTGGAGAGCACCTGCTTGCATATACCCTATCTGCACCCCTTGATTTTTGTACACCTCTATGAAATCTCCTCTCAATTTTGTATGTTCTAGGGAATAAAATCCTAACCTATTCATATTTCATTATAACTCAGATCCTCCAATCCCGGTAACATCCTTGTAAATTTTCTCTGTACACTTTCAACTTTATTTACATTTTTTCTGTAGGTCAGTGACGATAAATACACACAATACTCCAAATTAGGCCTCACCAATATCTTATACAACTTCGACATAATATCCCTCCCACTATACCCAATAATTTGATTTATGAATGCCAATTTGCGAAAAGCTTTCTTAATGAACCTATCTACGTGTGACACCACTTCCAATGCATTATGGACTGTTTTCCCCGGTCCCTTTGATCTACTGTACTCCTCTGTTCCTGACTGTTCACTGTGTTAGGCCTTGCCCTGGTTGGCCCGACCTCACACTTGTCTACATTAAATTCCATCTGCCGCTCTTCAGCCCATTTTTCCAGCTGGTCCAGATGCCACTGCAAACACTGACAGTCTTCTTCACTGTCCACTGCAAAGCCAATCGTGGTGTCATCGCAAATTTGCTGATCCAATTTACCACATTATCATCCAGGACATTGATATAGATGACAAACAACAACCGATCCCTGCAGCACTCCATGAGTCACAGGGCTGCAGTCAGAGGCAACCACCTACTACCACTCCCTGGCTTCTCCCACACAGCCAAAGTCTAATCCAAACGACTACCTCATCTTGAAAGCCAAGTGACTGAACCTTCCTGGCTAATCTCCCATGCAGGACCTTGTCAAATGCCTTGCAGAAGTCCACGAGGACAACATTCACTGCCTTGGCTTCATCAACATTCCTGGTTACTTCCTTGAAAAACTCTGTAAGATTTGTTAGACATGACCTACAATGCACGAAGCCGTGCGGACTATCCCTAATCAGTTTCTGTCTATACAAATACTCATACTGCATCAACCCTAGTTGAATTTGAGTTTTGGTGTTGATCAGGAAAGTCTGCAACTCTGTAAAGGTAAATTACTGCACATTTCTAATTGCAGATTACTGTCGAAGTCCCTGAAAATGAAGTGGATTATGATGTGTCAAGACACCCTGTAACTGATGATGACCTGCCTCATACACCGGCCTGGAAAGCAAATTTCAGTATAACCTTTGGAAATGAGAGAAATCAGTTCACAATGATTACTGACCCACAGAATAATGGAGTTCTTAAAATTGTGAAGGTATGGCAGTCTACCAGTAGATTTTTGTAGTCATTTTAATATTTACTAGTAAATGATTTGGGCTTTTTCCACAACTTTGGCATCTACTTGATAACTGAACATTTTTAGGAGATGTCCTGCCCACAAAAGGCTAAATGTATCTGTGCGACCAACTACTCAGTTGGTCTGCCCTCAATAATGAGCAAAGGATGAACATTATCCAATGTTGATAACTTGCCAATAAGCTGCTCACTGAAGATCAATACAGTATCAGTAGATCACTTGACAGACTGACAAAGTGTGAATCACTGCACATGAAATTTAATGCAGAATGGTATCAAAGTGTTGAAAGGAATTGATGGGAAGTCTGTTAATTGTCCCGAGTTATACTTCATTCACATTGAGGAAGATGGTTGTGGCCAGTGGTTGAAATCCCCCCTTCCATGCTCATTCACCAATCCTGGGCTGCTGCAGAAATTCCTCGGTAACATGGGATCAGACTTTATGAGCTGTAAATAAAAGCTCATATGGGAAGGTTCATTTATGTTTCCCTGTCAAGGAATGTTCAGTTCTTTCTGGAGCATCTCAAGATAAAGTAGATCAGTTTGAACTTGCATGCAGCAGGAATTGGATAATATTTGGACATCGACTGCAAAAATGGAAAATTTGCATACATGCAAAGCAGTGACTAAAAAGAAACTCTTAGCATCTCATGATATTTCTACAGATTTGACAGCAAAGTTCCCAGGGCCACCTTTATCAGAAACTTAAATGGACCAATCATGATTCGAGTTAATGGCTGTATCATCTCATTTCTAGTTGAGAGTTTGACTCTTCACTTGCCTGCATGCACATGACTTAAACAACAGTCAAACCCGATCCGATACAGAAAGATTTCACTGGATTAGTGCCCTGCCTGCCACTCCAAACATGTACTTCCTCCACCACTAGCAGATTTTTTTTGCTGCAAAATGCAGTGTAATTACTCATGAAAGCTTCTCCAAAGTTACCTCCCAAACCCACAACTTCTACCACCAGGGAAGACAAGGACGACAGACACTTGGGAACACCCTCCATCTGCAGGTTCCCCTCCAAGTTACATGGATCCTGACTAGAAAAAGTGTATTAACATTCCTCCATTCCCACTGGATTTAAGAATCCTGAAACTATTAGCCCAACAACACTGAGAATATCTTCACTAGAAAGGCTGCAGGAGCTCACCAATGTTTTCCTCGGGCAGTCAGGGATGGCGATAAACATTGACTTGTCAACGATACCCATATCCTGCAAATAAAGTGAAATCTGGAGAGATGTGTGAGTTTGGTTCTCATTTCTCTGTTGGTCATGCAAACAACATAGAAGGTGGAGCAGTACAGAACAAGAACAGGCTCTTTGATCCAGAACAGTTGTTACAAGGACCAGATATTTACTCTGAGAATATGATTCCTCTCCTGAGGCCAGGTATCTATTATTGGGAATGTACCTGGCTGTGTAGTGCACATGGATCAATATTGCGTATCTTCATGATATGAAAAAAGTTAGTTTGTAACATAATGCATTCAAATTTAATATAAATTGAAAACTCAAAACTTTCATTTTTTTTAGATTTGAGTATTGAAAGGACAAGTCAAAAATATGAAATGCAAACAGAATATATGTTTTCAGAGTTAAGAAATAACTAGCCCTAGCTCACCAGACAGAAAAGTGGGTACTTCCTTGCAATTTACTGAGGAGACAAAGGAACACTGCTATAATTGAGACAATGTTTGCCATTGTGAAGCAACCAAGTTGGATTTGGTTTTGTGGTGAAATGTTTAGGGATTAAAAGAAACATCTTACTACGTTCTTCCCTTAAAAATAGGGAAACCTTGTCTTTCTTTCTACCCCTCAATGTGATACTACATGTCATGTGCACTTTAGTTAGCATTTTGTGTTTTCACGAAGAAAATACTTCATAGATATAACTTTTTACTGCAGCCTTTGGACTTTGAGAGGAGCACACGGCATGTGGTGATAATTGAAGTAAGGAATGAGATACCTTTCGTTGTTACCATGCCACTGTCTTCAGCTACAGTAACCATCAACGTGCTTGATGTCAACGAAGCTCCAGAAGACCAACAAGCAGCCTGAGAATCTACCAGTTGGGAGTACAGTAACTACATGTAAGCCAAAAGACCCTGACACGGCTCACCAGTAAACTATTTGTGGGGACGCTTTTAAGTTAGCAATAATGTTCCCATCCTCAAGTGTGTAAAGAAGATATTTTGTGGCTATAAAGAAGAATTATGAATTGGGAACTGCAAGGGGCCATATTTGGGAATTGATTGGGAATACTGGGACCTTGAGTTAGATCCTAGAAATCACAGTGCAGCAAGAGGAGTACACGCAGCTTTTAAGCCTGCTCCATTACTCAATAAGATCATGGCTGACGTGATCTCTGGCCTTGGCTCCAAATTCCTGCCTGATTCCAATAACCTATGACCCTACTACAGACCAAAACCTGGCTTTGGTCTTGAATGTCTCGATAACTTGGTCTACATAGCTCTTCATGATGGGGAATTCCAAAGATTCCTGTTACTCATGGATTAAGTTTGTTTTCCTTTTAAAATACTGTTTTTGAAATCATACCGTCATTCACAGTTGCCCTCTGCATCAAGCTCCCTGCTTTGTCTAGAACGTCCTCCCAGAATCTTTTTGTTTCAGCAAGGTCATTTCTCGTTAGATGCTCAGCCTTCTAATTTTTTAGAAGTTGTAAAACTGGTGTATGTGGTTAGTCTGCAGACATGTAGTAATAATTAAAATTTCTCCACTCACCTTGAGATTGAAAGCTTGCACAATGACAACACAACATTTGAAACAGGAATTTTGTATATACAGTTTATTACAGAAAGATTGTAACAATTACCATCATAACTAAAACACTTAAATAAAGAGATCCAGAAATCTTGCAAGACATTGAAGTCTGCATAGATGCCTTCTCTGTTTGACATGTGCTTAAAAACTTCAAGGTACTATTAATGTTAAAATAAAGTATTTCAGCCTTTTTAAAAATTGGGAATAGGCTTTTAATGGCATTGTAACTCCTAGTTGCTGCTCAGCAACCTCTCAATCCTAAATTGCTGGAAGAGGTCAGTGAGTCAAGCAGTATCCGTGGAAGCAAAGGGATGGTCAACATTTTGTGTTGAACACTGCCAGTGGAGAGATAGAGAGATAGATAGAGATAGAGAGATAGAGATAGAGAGAGAGACACTGAGGGAGAGGGCAAGAGGGGGAGGCAACAGCCGGTATAAATGAGAGAAAGATAAGGCTGGTAGGTGATAAGTGGAACCAGATGAGGGAAGGATGAGGAGCAGGTGGAACCAGTTTGGGGAGGATTTGGGAAAGGTGAACCAAGGGAGGACAAACCCAGGTTGATATGTATGTGGATGAAGGGCGAAAGTGATGAATCTGGAACAAAGGGAGCAAAAACCTGGATGTAATGGTGGAATGGGAAAGTAACCCATAGAATGAGTTACCTGAAATCGGGAAGTTTGAAGTTCATACCATTGAGCCTAGGATACACAAACAGAATGTTATTCTGTTTATGGTGTTATTATTTTACTGTGTGTTTGGCCTTTCTGTTGCTGTGGAGAAGCTGAGGACTGACAGGTCAGTGTGAGAATGGGAAGGGGAGTGGAGTAGAAATGACATGTATCTAGAAGCTTAAGGCGCTCACTATAGACAGGGAGCAGATGCTCCACAAAATGGATACCTACCTTGCCAATGTGGGGAGGCCACACTGGGAGCACCGGATGGAATAGACCAGGTTGGAGAAGGTGCCTCATGTGGAAGGGCTGGCTGGGAGGAGTTAAAGCAACAAATATTGTATCTCTTACAGCTGCAAAGGAAGGTACGAGGAGAACAAAAGTTTGGTGGGAAGGGAGGAGCAAACCAGGCAGTCACCAAGAGTAGTCTCTGCAGAGAGTGGAAGGAGGAGAGGGAAAGGTGCAGTCGGTGGTGAGATCCCATTGGAACTCATGGAAATGGTGAATGACTTGGTTGTTATAGAGGCTCGTGAGGTGCAAGGTGAGGACCAGGAAAGCTAACTCCCCTTCGCCCTTCTGCTCCTGGACGGTGAGATCAGATGTGAAGGAAAGGGACGGAGTGCATAGGAGGGCTCCATCAGCAGGGAGAAGCAATGTTTCCTGAAGGAAGGGGAAAGCTTTCGGTTTCGCTTCTTTTCTTGAATTAATTGTGATCCTCAGTCTGTGCATACTCTCTAAATTTTAAACTATTGCTTTTAACATACTACATTAGCTTTATTTGCCATGTTTCCCATTGTCACTTCTCTTTTTAAGGAAGCTGAAAGTGAATGTATTTATCAAGCTATAAATGTATTATCGTTCACTTACTGCCCCCATACTTCTTAGCTTGAAGATAACCTGTTTCATTATCTCCTACTGCCATAATTTTTCTTTTTTAATAATTTCTATATCATACAGCTCCTTGCCTTCTCTGACTTGATCTCACTATTGATATCATTCATCCATGTCTTCAACATAGAATATTTGTGCCCTGGACAAAAGGCCTTTATCTCATTGCTTTTATTTGTGTTTCTTTCTTAAAAATGGTACAGTTGAAACAATAGTTTGCACAGCTGTGCAGCCACACCTATGACTTGTGGTTGTGACAGAGTTTCTGTCCATTCATCATCTGCCAACTAACGAGTAGCAATGAGACATTAGACCAATTTATATTATCCATTGTAGTGATAGTTTGAGCATAAAACTATCTTGATCAGTGTCACAAGTTGCCAGAGTTATACTTATTTTCCCTCTTTTTTTTATCACCACAGAACCTGAAGACTGTTGACAATGATCCCATTGCTCTCCCCCCCCCCCGCCCCCATGTCTCGCTCTTGGTGTTTGATTATGAAGGTGGTGGTTCAAAGGCAGAATCTTTAAGTTCAGTGAATTCATCCAACAACTCTGATGCAGTCCAGGACAATAACCACTTGAACGAACAGGGCCCACACTTCCGGAAACTTGCTGAAATGTACGGTGGTGGTGAGGATTGAGGAATTAAAAATAAACAGAGATTTTAGAGACTTGTATTTTTAACCACCTAGTGATGCAAAATATGATTGTCAAACAGAGTTAATGGCAGAATTTGGTGACAAGGTGAATTGAAATTACTTTCTAGTTGATTTCTGCATTTGAACTTGAGAAGTTATTAAATTGTTAGGATGATAAATAAGCTTTTCCTGAACAAATTGCAATAAATTACTGCTCAGAGCTTTATTTTCACTTATCCATGACCCTTCTCATTCTATCCTGCACTTCCCAAAATGCCATGAATTCACACCTGAACTGTTGAATACATGCAAAAACTTGGTTAGGAAAATGAATAGACTTGCATCATAACAGCAATACAAACATTTGGCACTTTCTGTGCTCCTTCCATTTCTCTTCCACTCACATGTCTGGGCAAATTGGATTTGGGCTCGTGTACCTGCAGTTGTCACTGTGTGTGAAATGTGCTGTCTGGCTGACAACGTTCATGAAAGAGCTTAATATCATAGTTTAGCACTGTCTTAAGTTACAAAAGGCTTTTCCCTGCTGCAACATTTTATAATTGCTGACTTGTCTTTAGTTGAACATAAAATGTCCGATTTCATTTGAATTGCAGACATTTAGATAATATGGAATGAAGGCTAGTTGCACTTTCCTGGTGATGGGGTTGAGTCAATAATGGCAGTCTTTCTACAATTTCCATTTTTAAGATTCGGTAACCAAAGCAGGTGGCTATCTTTGTGAATTTAAAGTTGCTTGTAAGTTGTCTAATTCTGATTCTTTAATATTAGTTTCCCGTTCGGCTGTTTGAATTTAATTGAACTTTCACTATTCAAGTGTATACGCCTGAATAAATGATTTTAGCAATAATGTTTACCTCTGATCCTGGAGAGTCTGATTGTGGTTTTTAATAAGGTGCTTTTAAAACAGACCTGTTTTCATATAAGTCATGAAGAAATTGCATTGCCTTTTTAATATCTTCCTCATCTTAGTTGTTGTGGACATTTTCCTCTTCTGTGTTTATGTCAGCATCGAGCTGACCTGACCAAATGTATCCTAGGACACTGAGAAGCAATGAAAGAATTCATAGAATCTCTGGCAAACATTTACCAAGTCCTTAGCTGCAGGTGAAGAACCAAGTGTTAATAAGGGCTGCAAGGAAAGATTAAGGATGGTCAACATGGCTTAGTGTGCGGGACAATTGTGTCTCACAGGATGGATAATTTTCCTCATGAACTGAGCTTGATGGACATTATCTGTTTGGGCTTCAGGAAGGCCTTTGCTAGGGTGGGACATTAGTTGCTTCATACCCTCCTACAGATCTAATGGAGAACTGGGCATCTACAGCATTTCTACCAGGACTAGTTGTGCAAAACAGAACAACTTCAAGGCAGAAGTTTCCTAACTGACTAATAATATACAGCAGGAATTTATTCAATTACAACCAAGGATTCTTCTCAAAGCAAGCTTATCCAAATATCACCAACACTGAATATGGCAAACTTTAAAACATATCTAAATAAAATACATATCTAGAACAGATAATATTTGGTTCCAGTGACGTCATCATCCAGAATGGCAGCTTAAATCAACAGCTCCTCTGGAAAAATGCATATTTTGCCCCGTTAATCCATCAAATATAAGAACTTTTGAAAATATCTGAATTGATAAGTGAGGCAAGAATGGGGAAAAAGAATGGAGATAAAAAAGGCACCACTGCGGAGCCAATGGAAGAGAGATGTGTAACAAGCAGCTCTCCTACACGTGCGCGTGGTGGCGCGGCTGACGCTGGGCCTCGTTCAGGCGAAGCGGCAAATATGATAAGGATTTTGGAAGAGATAGGGGAAGTCCAAAAAGACATAAAACAGCAACTCAATGATATCAAGTCAGAGCTTGCCAACGTCAATGAGAAAATAGGGGTGGCAGAGACTCGAATTGAGAAGGTGGAAAATCGCAGACAAAACGTGGAACATATACTAAGTTAGACAATAAAAATATTAAATCAACAGGAAAGTAAATTGCTTGACCAGGAGGGATGATCGCGACGGAAAAATATCAGGATTTATAATGTTCCTGAAGGAGTGGAGGGATTGTCGATGATGAAGTTTGTAGAAAAGTTGCTGTGGGAAGCACTGGAGATTCCCCCAACTATGGAGATTGAAATTGAGAGGGCGCATCGTTCGCTCGTCCCGAGGCCTCCCAGAGACAGAGAAAGTAAGCCATGCTCAATAGTACTTAGATTCCTTCGATTCAAGAGCAAGGCGGAGATTCTACGAAGGGCCTGGGGTAAGAAGAGGGTGTTTTGGAACGGGAAGTTAATATACTTCGATCATGATTACCCCCCCGGCGGTCCTACAGAAACAGAAGGAATATTTTGAAGCAAAATGAATATTAAAGCAAGAAAAGATTAAATTCCAAACCCTGTACCCTGCTAAACTGAGGGTATTTTATGAAGGAGAGATACAGCTATATCAGACGGTGGAAAAGGTGACTACAGACATGAAGAACAGAGGACTGCCCATTAGCGTGGTCAAACCAAGGGAAAGTCTGGCTGAGCAGTTATCCCGAACTGCTTGGGAAATAGTAAGAGAACCAAGAAAGCAGGGGACGGGAGGAGGATGAGAGAAGGATATTAAAAAGAGACTGTGGGTTCTCCGAAGACAGCCCTCACCTCCTCCAGAAGAGCCATAAGGTTTGGCTAACTTTTAAAGTGCTGATAAATTAAACGGAAGCAAAAATACCTATCTCAAGAAATACGTATTATAATGTGGATTTTATATTACTCAATTTTTTTATTCATTCACTCACTCCTTTTCCCCCACCTAAATGAGAATATATATATGGGAGGAATACACAGGGAAATCATTTCATGGACATAGATTTTTTTTTTAACTTACTTTTCTAGGTACTGCAGCGGGGGCCCTTAACTCACAGGTAGGAGGGGCTAGATGTTTCCTCTAGCTCAACCCAGGGTCATCTAGAGACCCCAGACTAGGAATCACACCTTTGTTATCTTTTTTTTATTATTCTCGTTTCTTGGTTCTTATTTGTTCAGGGAGTAGATCGATTAAGTTGTATTCTGCAAATTTCCATGATATACCAACAGATAAATACACATGGCTAAGGACAAAGTAAAATTCATTTCTTTTAATGTCAATGGGCTGTGAAATCCAATCAAACAAAGTAAAATTCTATCAAAAATGAAAAAAAAAACAAGCCAATGTAGTATATTTACAGGAAACTCACAAGTGATAATGAGCAGGAAAATTGAAGAGAATGGGCTTCACTAATCAGTTAAGAGTCTTGGGCGATGGTACACAGAGGAGCTGAGAGACACCAAGAGGGTTCAAGAGACAGCAGAACAGATCAGCAGAGGTCTGATGTCTGTTGACAAGTGTGGCTTGCCTGGCAAGTTGAAGTTGTGGTGCTTGCAGTATGGACTGATGCCACGGATAATGTGGCCGCTAACTGTCTATGAAGTGGCAATGTCCCACGTTGAGGCAATGGAATGGAAGATCAATAAGTATGTGAAGAAGTGGCTTGGAGTACCGAGCAGCCTCACCAATGTTGCAATCCACAGTAGCCAGACAAAGCTTACCATCCCAGTGCAATCCCTTGTTGAGGAGATCAGGGTAGCCAAGGTAAGATCATTCTTGATGCTTCGAGACTCAAAAGACTCTGTCATCAAGAACACCCAGCTGGATGTGAGATCAGGCAGGAAGTGGTCAGCCCGTGTAGCAGTTGATGAGGCAGAGTCCAGATTGAAGCACAAGGAGACGGTTGGGGCTATCCAGCTAGGCCGCCAGGGACTTGGATGGACAACCCACAAGTGGTGGTCATCTTCTACAGGTAAGGAGCGCCGTGAGCTTGTAACACAAGAAATACGAGCGGTAGAAGAGGAGAAGAGGTTAGCTAAAACAGCTGGCCCGGCCAAGCAAGGGGCTTGGACCCGGTGGGAAAGTGTTGAACAACGACATCTATCTTGGAATGTTCTGTGGCAGATGGAACCGCTCCGCATTTCTTTTCTATGCAGAGCAGCGTACAATCTGCTCCCAACACCTGCCAACCTCGGCACCTGGTGTGAAGGTAAGACAGACAGGTGTGCTGCTTGTGGCGAGAAGGGAACACTTCAACATATTTTGAGTGCATGCAGAGTCAATCTTTCCAGTGGCATGTACACTTGGAGACATAACAACGTTCTCAAAGTTGTAACAGAAGCGGTTGAGCAGAGAGTACTGCAGCACAACTTATCTCATGCCCCATGCTGCACAGAACATCGTATATCAGTTGTGAAAGAAGGCTCCAAGTCAAGGGTGTACAGTGCAGGCTCACGATCAAGCATACTTTCTTCAGCCAATGATTGGTGTGTCAAGGCCGACCTGGATGGGAAAGGCAGTTTCCCGGAGCAAATAGCTTTCACAACATTGCGTCCAGATATTGTATGGTCTGACACCAGTAGAGAAGTGGTTATTGGTGAACTCACAGTCCCCTGGGAAGACAACATCGATGAAGTCCATGAGTGCAAGTTAACCAAGTATGCAGAATTAAGATCAGAGTGCAGAGACAGAGGGTGGAAGGTCTCATGCTATCCATTCGAAGTAGGCTGCTGTGGGTTTATTGCATTCACTTTCCAGAAGTGGCTGCCCGACCTTGGCTTCACTAGAAGGGAGATCAAGTCAACCAGCAGGGCTGTAGCTGAGGCAGCAGACAAAGGATCAGCATGGGTGTGGACCAAGTCTGTCCAGAGGGGCAGATAGTCAGACAGTGTATACATACTTGCAAACCCTTCAGTAGTTGCATAGACACCTGAAGTGCAGACTATCTGTTGGATGGAAGCGACCAACAGCTCTGATAGAGGCAGATGCCAAGTTTTTAAGCTCACCAGTGGGAGGTGGTGCTTTAGCACTGCTGGCCCACCACCTCGAGGGAGTCTTGATCATAAGCGGCCGAAACTCCTGAAGACAGGTGGCAGATCAACTGATGATCCCACTGGTGATAGCACAGGACAGTTAACATCTTAGTCCATGTGTTTTTTTTTTAACACTTTCTCCTCATATAAATCAGGACATAGAAGAGGAGTTGCTGTTCTCATCTCAAGCAAGCTAAATTTTGAAAAAGTATTCAAAATGGGAGATAAGGAGGGCAGATGTATTCTGGTAAGGGGGAATATAGACAGAAATCCAGTTACTTTATTGAATATATACGCACCCCCAGGAAGTGATATTAGTTTAATAGAAAAACTTATGAAACAAAGTCCTTACATTAGAAAGTTAACACTCTTTTTGAGGATGTTGATCTAATTGACATACGGAGGGATTCTTTTCCCCGACAGAAGGGATTACACTCATTATTCTGCCCCCCATTCCGTATATACAAGAATAGACTATTTCATAACATTTGGAAAAGATAAAAGACAAAATAAACACCTGTGGAATTGGGACAATAGATGTAAGTGACCATGCACCTATATATTTATCTGTTGATTTTGACCTACAACCAAAGAATACTATCCTGGAAACTAAATTCAAGTCTACTCAATGATTCCTATTTTAAGGAACAAATTAAAAAAGAAATTGATCTTTACTTAGAATTCAATGATAATGGAGAGGTTTCCCCTCCCATTCTATGGGATACTATGAAGGCTGCCTTAAGAGGGAAAATTATAGTGATATCTTAATATAAGAAAAAATAAGGAATAAAGCATTAAAGGAATTACAAAATAAGCTGAAGGAACTAGAAAAAAGCACAAATTGAGTTTGGCACAGGATACACTAGAGGAAATTTTTAAAAAAGGAATGAAATTAATAATTTGGCTACATATGAAATTAGAAAAAATTTAAAGGCGCAAATTTCGCATGAAAATTTCCCGTGGAAATGTAACCGAGAAAGACAAACAACTGCAGAACCAAAAGTGCTGTTTCCGTCCGCTGTGTAGAGAAGGAACAGTAATCACCAAACTTTGACCATTTCTTGTCGGAAAACATCACTCTGGGGAGTGTAGGTTTTGTCGTCATTATGAAACAGCTGAACATATTCTATTACAGTATGAAGCATGTACGGTTGAAAGCAATCAAATACAGGATTCACTACTTCCTTTTAGGGTTGATAGTTTTCATTTAAAAATTTTATTAAGTTATAGGAGTGACTTCAATTTAATTCACAGTATTGTCTTTCACTATTTACAATCTATAGGGCTTTTCGGGATAAATTAGTTTTCATTTGATAAAGAACTAGTAAGGGTTTTGTTTCCCATTTCTCTGCACCACACTTCAGCCAGTTGGTAGAATTCTCTGCATGACACTCTAGTCCAGTTGGTGGTGGTAATTCATCTTTAAATGGGACTGCCATCAGTCATTAAAATCAATAGAACTTTCACTAATTGAGAAGGGAACAACTTTGTACACCCCCGATATCAGAGCCCCCCTTTTGCAGTTCACATCACTCCCCGGATAATTTACATCCCTTCCCGCCAGAACTCCTGTCCCTGCTAAACTGCAGCCCGAGCCCTTTCCTGCATAAAATTCACTCTGCCTGGCAGATGCCTTATTCTTTCTGTTTGAATCCAAATGGCTAACAAACTGGTGATTGCTTCCCATATTTCACCAGGCTGAGTGTAGAATTTAATCTTTTCTAGCCCATGCTTATCATTGGTAGGCGCGTATTTATAAAAATTCCTGCTTTTGCCCCAATCTGCCACGCATCATCTTTTCAAAAGTCTAACCTGTCAGAACGTTCCTGCTGGCATTTCTGACTTCCAATTCTACCTTCCCCAGAAGGTTAGAAACCATGGATTTGTGATCTATAGACAATTCATTGAACAAATAGTTTCAGTTTCGTTCAGGACATATTTATTCAGATCCCTCCTTAATGATTTTAAGGTGACTGGCCATGTTAATCATTCTTCTTCAGCAATCCTCGACATTCAAGGATGACTCATTCCCACAACAGTTCATGAGGATCGGAGTGTGACTGGTGAGGCCATTTTGGGCTGAGCCACGGACTGTCTAGAAGGGGCAGGTGGGTAGATTGAGATATTGGGTGACTTCCCACTTTGTGTGCTTGTCCTTCTCATGCTTCTGCCAGAGAGACTTGAGACATCTGGTTCCTCCGGTTTTACATCAGGGATCTTCAGAGTCAGTGAGGATGATGTGTTCCCTCCCCCCCCCACCCCCAAGAACATTTCAAGAATATGATTAATGCATTCTGTTTGTCCTCCTTGGAATATTTTGCCACAATGGAGCTCACAATAATGCCAGTATTTTGGGAATCTGTGGGGAGCTACATAGAAGCTGCAGCCCACTTGCTTGGGTACTTTTGGGATTGGGACATAAAGTGAATCTTGACATCAGTGGGCACACTTCAGATTTGAATATGCATTGAAGATTAAGTCTAAAATGCAAAGCTGAATAATGGGCAGACAACACTGATTTAAATTTGTTATTTCCGTGTACTTGGGTGTCTGTAGAATGGGTGCGAAGGAGGGAGCTGTGAAAGGGTTTGTAGTTCCAAGGAAACATTGTAAATATGGATTTGTTTTGAATTGTCCTGATTTCTTTTTTGAGATGTCCAGTGTAAATTGTTCATGGCTTTGTGGCAGGGGAACAGAGATTATAACTCAACTCTAAAGAAGAATCTCATCTCAAAACGATGACTATCTATTCATTTTTATAGATGTTGCATGACCTGCTGAGTTCCTCCAGCATTTAGTGTGTGTTGCTTTGGATTTCCAGCATCTGCAGACTTTCTTGTGTTTAGAAATTATAACTGTTCAGTTGACCACAAACTTGGTACTGCATTTGAAGTCTTTTTTATTCTCGGATGCCCAAAGGCTGCACTGGCACACTGACAATAATACGTTTGTAGCAAAGTATCATCATTAATGTCCAGCTTTGTTGAAAATTAGCTCCGAAGATATGAGAAATAGTCTATACATTGACAGATCTCATCCTGCACCTTTCTCAACAGAAGGTTTCTTCAGTGGGAATAGGTTGGTCAAGATTCAGTGCTTTGCTGATCTTTAATGAAAGGTCAGTTCCCTCATTCAGCAATGCCTAAGTCAATGGTGATTTGGAACTTAACCCCGAACTTTAAAATAATCAAGTATAACAGCTCTGTAATAAGGGTGGGATCAGATTTGTCTTGGTTCTGGCATGGCTGAATAGTTTCCCCATTCTTCTGTAGAGTAGTTTTAGTCCAAATGGAAGTTTGTTGGAGATGAGATGCAGTATTATGGTGAGGAAGATGGAGGGAAACATTGGGACATAGCCTTGCTTGACACCAGTCTATACTGAAATTGGTCTGTTGTGTACCTATTGATTGAAGTCATGTAACCTGCATAAGGTGGAAACAATTTTCAGCTTGCAGACAGATTTGAGAAGATGCTGCAGAGTTCCTCTAAGCTGATTGAGCCAAAAGCTATAGTGAGATCATAAAATGCTATGTCTGATAGTTGATGCTTGTCATGGTCTGGTCCGTGAAGTCCGCATTCCAGTTCACGGTCAGGTCCATCGTTCCTTATTCCAGGTTTTCTGGTTTTCCCTTGTTCTGTTGAGTGCTCTAATTGAGGCACCTGATTCTCATTTTGGGCAGCTACATAAATAGCTCCTGGGTTCAACTTCATTTGCTGGACTGTTCTCTTCCCTCCTGCAACCTTTGCCTGAAGCCTTGACCTTGACCTTGACCTTGACCTGAAGACTCGCCTGTATCGCTGTCAAGTTCTATAGCTGGAGCAAGACCGGAGCCTTGCTGTGTCTAGATAAGGAACTGTCTATCATTGTTTGGAACTGTCTCTGTGTCCATACCTTTGCTAGGTAGGTCTGGCCATTTGCCACTACCTTCTGTTGGGAACCATCTTGTTGTGTTCAGCATTCTGTGTATGAGTCCCGGCCCTATGTCCTGTTCCCAAGGAGGGGTCCTGGCTCTGTGTTCCATGTTCCTGTCTCTCAAGTCCAAGGCTCCATGTTCCCATGCTCTAGACCAAGGCTCTGTGTTCCTGTTCTCCCAAGACCAAGTCAAGGCTTGGGGTTCTTGTCCTGTCCATGTGTCTTATCCTGTTCTTGTGCCTCGCCCAGCCCTGGAGTACCTCGTCCTGTCCAGGAAAGCCTCGAAGAATCCAAGCCTCATCCAGTCCTGTAGCCATGTCACATCTTTGCCTAGTTCTGGAGACTGAGCCCCAGTCAAGACCCAGGTTCTCGGTCCTTGCCCAGTCTCTGGCTCAGAGTCCATACCTAAGCCTCAAAGAACTCAAGCATTGAAGAATCCAAGCCATGTTCAGTCCTGTAGCCACGTCACGTCCTCGCCTCGTTCCGGGGGCTGAGCCCAAGCCAAGACCCATGTTCTGGGTCCTTGTCCAGTCTCTGGCTCAGAGTCCAAGCCCAGGCTCTTAGTTCCTAGTTCCTTGTCCTGGTCCAGCTTTCCTATCCAAAGTCCTAGCCCAAGTCTGTGTCCTGTCCCGTCCCTGACTCTAGACTAGTCCAGTTCCTAGTACTTCAGTGTCTGTGTCTTGCATTTGGGTCCGCTCCCAGTGCCCTTGCTATGACAATGCTATTCTGAATTTTCTTTACAGTTGATCCACGGCAAGGGCCACATCCACTACACTCCTCAATACACGGAATCTACATTCAATTTGGGAACAGCTGTTTGCCCATTGAAAGTTGGTAGTCAAGGAAGAGACGGGTGCTGTAATGCTTTTATGTCAATGAGGACTGGAAAGTATATGATACCATACCTTACAAATAACCCAGGTCTATCTTAATCCTCTAAATCCTCTTGTACACCACATAATCTTTGTTTTCATACCTACCAGCGGCATCATCATTGGCTTTCAGAGCCTTGTGCACAAGGCTACCCTGATCCCTTTCAATACCAAATTTTCCCCATCTCTCATTTATTTAAAAATTACTCAGCATTGTTTATTAAACTGAATTTGATGTGGAAAACTTCATGATCTTTGCACAACATACTCTCATTTTCTCTGCTTGTTTAATTCCCCTTGGAACCTCCTTGCTCAACATCACCATTCACAGTCCTACTTAATTGTGTGATATCAGCAATTTTGGAAAGATTAGATTTATAATATCCTCCTTTCTGTGAATCAGAATCAAATTTAATATCACTGGTATATCTTGTGGAATATGTTGTTTTATATATATATATATATATATATATAAAAATTAAATAAGCAGTGCAATATCTCAAGGTTTCAGGAACAGCTTCTTTCCCACATGGGTTCATAGGTAGTGGACATGGTTTCATTGTCCATTCAGAAATCTGATGCTGGTGACAAAGAAGCCATTCCTAAAACCTTGAGTGGGTGTTAGGCTCCTGTACCTCCTGCTTGATGGTAGAAATGAGATGAGGGCATGCCCTGGGTGATAGGGGTCCTTAAAAT
Organism: Mobula hypostoma; assembly: GCF_963921235.1. Classification (NCBI taxonomy): domain Eukaryota; kingdom Metazoa; phylum Chordata; class Chondrichthyes; order Myliobatiformes; family Myliobatidae; genus Mobula; species Mobula hypostoma. Next base: position 45,899,166 of record NC_086110.1, read on the forward strand.
GGACGCCATCTTTTTGAGTCATTGCCTTTTGAAGATATTTTCGATGCTGGGAAGGCTGGCGTCCATAATAGAGCTGGCTTACTTTGCAACCTGCTGCATTTTTTTTTCCGATCCTGTGCAGTGGCCCCTCCATACCAGATGGTGATGCATGCACCCAATTAGTATTATATCCATGGTATATCTGTAAAAATTTGGTGACGTACCAAGTCTCTCCAATTCCCTAATGAAATATAGCTGCTGTCATGCCTTCCTTGTAATTATATCAACATGTTGGGTCCATATTTAGTAGTCACGTGTTGACACCCAGGAACTTGTACTCTAACCTTCTGAAAGTTCAAATGCACCTCATCCACTGTTTATGACATCTATTCTATAAAGTAACTCAAACTCCAGTGGTTATTCAAAAACAATTTACCTTTCATATGTGGATCCTCAGTAATCTATCATATCTTTGTTCCTAAGTAACTTGATATGACACCCTTCATTATCAATTCCAGCATTATATTTTCCAAATACCAATATCAGACTAATGGGTCAGTAAGGTCTTTTTTCTCTTGCTCTGTCCTTCCTCAAGAGTAGGATTGCACTTGGTACTCTTCAATCTATGGAAACCATTCTGGAATCTATAGAAGTAGAATCGAAAGTAGATAAGCAGGGTATAAGTTATCTTTACAGGCTCCATTTTCAAAACCAAGATGTAGATCAGAAACATAAGAGATTCTACAGATGCTGGAAGTCCAGAGTAACACACACAAAATGTTGGAGGAACTCGGCTGGTCAGGCAGCATTCATGGAAAAGAATGAACAGTTGATATTTTGGGCTGAGACCCTTCGTCAGGACTGGAAAGAAACATGCATGAAGCCAGGATAAGAAGATGGGGAGAGGGGAAGGAGTACAAGCTAGAAGATGATAGGTGAAGACAGGTGGGTGGGGGAAGGGGGGATAACCTAAGAAGCTGGGAGGTGATAGGTGGAAAATGTAAAGGGATGGAGAGGAAGGAATCTGACAGGTCAGAACACTGGGTCATTGGAGAAAGGGAACGAATTGAATTCAACTGACCTGAATTGACTTTATTACTTACATCCTTCATATACATGAGGAGTAATAATCTTTATGTTACGTCGCCGTCTAAATGTACAATGTGCAAATTACAGTAATTTGTAAGAAATAGTATGTACAACAGGACAGTCAGTACAATTGTATCTGCATGAATTAATTAATCAGTCTGATGGCCTGGTGGAAGAAGTTGTCCTGGAGCCCATTGGTCCTGGCTTTAACGCTCCAGTACCATTTCTTGGATAGTGGCAGCTGAGGTGAGTCGGGTCCCTAATGACCCTTCGAACCCTTTTTACACATCTGTCTTTGTAAACGTCCTGAATAGTGGGAAGTTCACATCTACAGATGCGCTGGGCTGTCCGCACCACCCTCTGCAGAGTCCTGCGATTGAGGGAAGTACAGTTCCCATACCAGGCAGTGATGCAGCCAGTCAGGATGCTCTCAATTGTGCCCCTGTAGAAAGTTCTGAGGATTTAGAAACATAGAAAAACTACAGCACAATACAGGCCCTTTGGCCCACAATGCTGGGTCGAACATGTACTTACTTCAGAAATTACCTATGGTTACCCATAGCCCTCTATTTTTCCAAGCTCCATATACCTACCCAGGAGTCTTAAAACATCCTATCATATCCACCTCCACCACCGTCGCTGGCAGCCCATTCAATGCACTCATCACTCTCTGCGTAAAAAAAACATACCCCTGACATCTCCTCTGTACCTACTCCCAAGCACTTTAAAACAATGCCCTCCCTCATGTTAGCCATTTCAGCCCTGGGAAAAAGCCTCTGACTATCCATATGATCAATGCCTCTCATCATCTTATATACCCTCTATCAGGTCACCTCTCATCCTCTGTTGCTCCAAGGAGAAAAGGCTGAGTTCACTCAACCTATTCTCATAAGGTATGCTCCACAATCCAGGCAACATCCTTGTAAATCTCCTCTGCACCCTTTCTATGGTTTTCACATCCTTCCTGTAGTGAGGTGACCAGAACTGAGCAGAGTACTGCCATTTTTCAGCCCATTTTTCCAGCTGGTCCAAGTCCCTCTGCAGGCTCTGAAAACCTTCCTCACTGTCCACTACACCTCCAATCTTTGTATCATCAGCAAATTTGCTGATCCAATTTACCACATTATCATCCAGATCATTGATATAGATGATAAATAACAATGGACCCAGCACTGATCCCTGTGGCACACTACAGATCACAGGCCTCCACTCTGAGAAGCAATTCTCTACTACCATTCTTTGGCTTCTTCCATTGAGCCAATGTCTAATCCAATTTACCACCTCTCCATGTATACCTAGCGACTGAATTTTCCTAATTAACCTCCCATGCGAGACCTTGTCAAATGCCTTACTGAAGTCCATGTAGACAACATCCACTGCCTTCCCTTCATCCACTTTCCTGGTAAGCTCCTTGAAAAACTCCAATAGATTGGTCGAACATGACCTACCACACACAAAGCCATGTTGACTCTCTCTAATAAGTCTCTATCTATCCAAATGCTTGTAGATTCTGTCCCTTAGTACTCCCTCCAATAATTTACCCACTACCGACGTCAAACTTACCGGCCTATAATTTCCCGGATTACTTTTTGATCCTTTTTTAAACAATGGAACAACATGAGCCACTCTCCAGTCCTCCGGCACCTCACCCATAGACACCGACATTTTAAATATATCTGCCAGGGTCCCTGCAATTTCAGCACTAGTCTCCTTCAAGGTCCAAGGGAATACCCCGTCAGGTCCTGGGGATTTATCCACTTTAATTTGCCTCAAGATAGCAAGCACCTCCTCCTTTTCAATCTGTACAGTTTCCATGATCTCACTACTTGTTTCCCTTAATTCCATAGACTTCATGCCAGTTTCCTTAGTAAATACAGACGCAAAAAACCCATTTAAGATCTCCCCCATTTCTTTTGGTTCCACACATAGCCGACCACTCTGATCTTCAAGAGGACCAATTTTATCCCTTACAATCCTTTTACTCTTAATATACCTGTAAAAGCTCTTTGGATTATCCTTCACTTTGACTGCCAAGGGAACCTCATGTCTTCTTTTAGCCCTCCTGATTTCTTTCTTAAGTATTTTCTTGCACTTTTTATACTCCTCAACCACCTTATTTACTCCCTGTTTCCTATACACGTCATACAACTCTCTCTTCTTCTTTATCAGAGTTGTAATATCCCTTGAGAACCAAGGTTCCTTATTCCTATTCACTTTCCCTTTAATCCTGACAGGAACATACAAGCTCTGCTCTCTCAAAATTTCTCCTTTGAAGGCTTCCCACTTACCGATCACATCCTTGCCAGAGAACAACCTGTCCCAATCCATGCTTTTTAGATCCTTTCTCATTTCTTCAAATTTGGCCTTCTTCCAGTTCAGAACCTCAACCCTAGGACCAGATCTATCCTTGTCCATTTCCTGTTTTATTGCATGATTCCTCTTTATCAGCAAAATGTTTTTAATATATTTTCCCTAATCTCACGATTTTTGAAGATGTGCCTGTGCTTGTGAAATTCTGGTTTCTCCCATTCAGTATCTCCCTTACAACAATTTTTCAACTTCCCAGTTCCCAGGGATTGCCCTCCCCATCTGTGGTTTCTGCTAAGCCCAACCCGTGAAGATAGCTCTCACTTTTGTTCCCTTGTGTAAAATGTAAGTTCCAATTCCCAAACAATTATGTGCATTTAGCACACGTTATTGAGTTACCTTTCAAAGCATTGTACCCCAAACCAGCACAATTTCAATAAATTTATTCCCAAAGTCAATGGCATTAAGAGAAAATCAGTCTTTTTCCTTTCAGGACTATCAGCGGAAAACATTGATATGTTTCTGGGAAACCCCCGTTCCAACCATCAAAAAGTGAGTTATGGTAGTCACATACGCTATTGTCTCAAACCATTTATTATGGTCCCCATCGACAATACAGTGAAAATTAGAGTAAAATAAGCAAGATATTTTTTACTGTTGGACCTTGGCCATATTCCACCGAGATACAACACTGGGCGGCACGGGAGGTCGTTCCTGCCTGTGGCCATCGAACTTGTAGTTCCTCCCGTGGAGGGTCAGACACCCTGAGCCAATAGACTAGTCCTGGACTTATTTTCCATCTGGCATAGTTTGCATTTTGTTGTTTGATTGTTTGTGGTTTTTTATATTGCTATATTTATGCTCTATTCTTGGTTGGTGCGGCTGTAACGAAACCCAATTTCCCTCGGGATCAATAAAGTATATCTATTTATCTATCTATCTATCTATGTAGTTTTGTGATGTTTTGTAATAATCAAAAATCAAATGGGCAGGCCACCCATCCCAATATTGATGCTGCTTTTAGAAAATCTGTTGTGTAAAGCATCACAGCCTGGCTAGTTTTAGATCAACTTCAAACTACCAGGTGACCCATCAACACAATCAGACCATCAGTAGAAATGAACTAATAAACAGAAATGCTTCAGAATATTAAGCAGAATAACTACTATTTCAAAGATAAATCTGTTCATCAGAATTTCTCTTGGAGCTATACATTTTACATATTTTCATTGGATAGTGACCAAAAATCCAGGAAATAATTTATATTGGCTTTAATACAGAAGATTAATACTCATAATGTAACTTATTTAAATGGGATTCTAATAGATAGTACTTATATTGAAACATCACCAGGTATATTCTCATGACCAGGCATCATAACACAGTGGAATAATGTTAGGCTGCAAAAACATGCTTATTCCAGGGGCCTCAAAGAGGGAACTTCACTTCACTGGGAAAGTGAATGTTTGGTATTTGAAAATTGGGTTTATGTGGTTAAAAATCAAATGATACATAATCAAGGCGCTGAAGCAATGAAAACCAATTGGTATTTGGAAATTTGTTTCATTATGAATCAGCACCTCCAGGAAAAGGAGGCAATGAAGAGAGATAGATTGGTATTCAAGACGAGGTCAATTCAGAGACCGTTCAGGTAATGGTAATCAAATGTACTGATCCACTCTTTTCGTAACTCTGGTAACTCCTCTGCCATTCCCTACTCTTTCTGGTGACTATTCTGACTGAATTTCCAGTTACAGTGTGAAATCCATGGCCCAAACATGAATGGTAGATGAACTGAATAAGTATTTTGCATCATTCTTCACTGTGGGAGACACTAGCAGTATGGTGGAAGTTCCAGGTGTCAGTGGTCATGAAGTGTGTGAAGTTATCATTACCATGGAGAAGGTTCTCAGAAAACTGAAAGGTCTGAAGGTAGAGAAGTCACCTGGACAAACGGTGTACACCCCAGGGTTCCGAAAGAAGTGGATGAAGAGATTTTGGAGGCATTAGTAATGATCTTTCAAGAATCACTAGATTCTGGAATGGTTCTGGAAGACTGGAAAATTGCAAATGTCACTCCACTCTTCAAGAAGGGAGAGAGGCAGGAGAAAGGAAACTATAGGCCAGTTAGTCTGACTTCAGTGGTTGGGAAAATGTTGGAAATGATTAAGGTTATGGTTTTGGGGTACTTAGAGGTATATGATAAAATAGGCCATAATCATAAGAAATGCGGCAAATGTTCAGGGGATATTTGCGTGGGGTTCTGAGTAGGTACGTTCCAATGAGACATGGAAAGGATGGTAGGGTACAAGATCTGTGGTGCACGAAGGCTGTTGTAAATCTAGTCAAGAGAAAAGAAGAGCTTATGAAACATTCAAAAAACTAGGTAATGATATGAATCTGGAAGATTATAAGGCTAGCAGGAAGGAGCTTAAGAATGAAATTAGGAGAGCCAGAAGGGGCCATGAGAAGGTGGACAGGACCAAGAAAAACCCCAAGGTATTCTGTAAGTATGTGAAGAGCAAGAGGATAAGATGAGAGAGAATAGGACCAATCAAGTGTGACAATGGAAAAGTGTGTTTGGAATCAGAGGAAATAGCAGAGGTACTTAATAAATTCTTTGCTTCAGTATTCACTATGGAAAAGGATCTTGGTGATTGTAGGGATGACTTGCAGTGGAATGAAAAGCTTGAGAATGTAGATATTAAGAAAGAGGATGTGCTGGAGCTTTTGGAAAGCATCAAGTTGGATAAGTCACTGGGACTGGACGGGATGTACCCCAGGCTACTGTGGGATGTGAGGGAGGAGATTGCTGAGCCTCTGGCAATGATCTTTGCATCATCAATGAGGACGGGAGAGGTTCCGGAGGATTGGAGGGTCGCGGATATTGTCCCCTTATTCAAGAAAAGGAGTAGGGCTAGCCCAGGAAATTATAGACCAGTGAGTCTTACTTCAGTGGTTGGTAAGTTGATGGAGAAGATCCTGAGAGGAAGGATTTATGAATATTTGGAAAGGCATAATATGATTAGGAATAGTCAGCATAGCTTTGTCAAAGGCAGGTCGTGCCTTACGAGTCCGATTTAATTTTTTGACAATGTGCCTAAGCACATTAATGAAGGTAGAGTCATAGATATAGTGCATATGGATTTTAGCAGGGCATTTGATAAGGTATCCCATGCAAGGCTTATTGAGAAAGTCAGGAGGCATGGGATCTAAGGGGACATTGCTTTGTGGATCCAGAACTGTCTTGCCCATAAAGGCAAAGAGTGGTTGTAGATGGGTCATATTCTGCATGGAGGCCGGTGACCAGTGGTGTGCCTCAGGGATCTGTTCTGGGACCCCTACTCTTTGTGATTTTTATAAATGACCTGGATGAAGAAGTGAAGGGATGGGTTAGTAAATTTGCTGATGACTCAAAGGTTGGGAGTGTTGTGGATAGTGTGCAGGGCTGTCAGAGGTTACAGTGGGACATTTATAGGATGCAAAACTGGGCTGAGAAGTGGCAGATGGAGTTCAACCCACATAAGTGTGAAGTGGTTCATTTTGGTAGGTCAAATATGATGGCAGAATTTAGTATTAATTGTAAGACTCTTGGCAGTGTGGAGGATCAGAGGAATCTTGGGGTCCAAGTTCACAGGACACTCAAAGCTGCCATGCAGGTTGACTCTGTGGTTAAGAAGGCATACGTTGCATTGGCCTTCATCAATCATGGGATTGAGTTTAAGAGCTGAGAGGTAATATAGGACCCTGGACAGACCCCACTTCGAGTACTGTGCTCAAGTTGCCTCACTACAGGAAGGATGTGGAAACCATAGAAAGGGTGCAGAGGAGATTTACAAGGATGTTGCCTGGATTGGGGAGCATGCCTTATGAGAATAGGTTGAGAGAACTCGGCCTTTTCTCCTTGGAGAGACGGAGGATGAGAGGTGACCTGATAGAGGTGTATAAGATGATGAGAGGCATTGATCGTGTGGATAGTCAGAGGCTTTTCCCCAGGGCTGAAATGGCTAGCACGAGAGGGCATAGTTTTAAGGTGCTTGGAAGTAGGTACAGGGGAAATGTCAGGGGCAAGTTGCTGTTGTTTTTTTTATATAAACGCAGAGAGTGGTGAGTGCGTGGAATGGGCTGCCGGCGGCAGCAATGGGAGGTGGAAACGATAGGGTCTTTTAAGAGACTCCTGGATAGCTACATGGAGCTTAGTAAAATAGATGGCTATGGGTAAAACCTAGGTAGTTCTAAAGTAGGGACATGTTCAGCACAGCTTTGTTTTCTATGTTTCTACTCAGCATGATTTCCTCAAGGGAAAATCTTGCCTGACAAACCTGTTGGAATTCTTTGAAGAATAGACAAAGGAGAATCAGTTAATGCTGCTTACTTGGATTTTCAGAAGGACTTTGACGAGGTGCCACACATTAAGCTGCAAGCACATGGTATTACAGGAAATATTCTAGCATGGATATTGCAGTGGCTGAATGGCATGAAGCAAAGCGTGGGAATAGAGGGAACCTTTTCTGGTTGGCTGCCATTTACTAGTGGTGTTCCACAGAAGTCTGTATTGGGACTGATTACTTTTATGTTACATGTCGATGATATGGATGACAGAATTAGATTAGATTATGAGGACATGCAGTCCTCTTTTGTTGTCATTTAGTACTGCATGCATTAAGAAATGATACAATATTCTGCTAGCGTGATATCACAGAAACAAAGGACAGACCAAGACTGAAAAACTGACAAAAGTACACAATTATAACATATAGTTACAACAGTGCAAGCAATACCATAACTTGATGAAGAACAGGCCATTAGCACAGTAAAAAGTTCAAAGTTACTCGAAAGTCCCACACCTCACACAGACGGGAGTAGGAAGAAAACTCCCCCTGCCATACCCGACCACAGTCCGACTCTAAGTCATCTGAAAACTTCGAGCTCCAACCAGCCCTCCGACACCGAGCACCACCTCTGCCGAACGCATCGACCCCAGCCCCGGCTGCCAGCAGCAGGCAAAGCCGAGGATTTTGGGGCCTTCCCTCTGGAGATTCTTGATTGCACAGTAGTAGCGGCAACGAACTGGGCATTTCAGCAGTTACTCCAGATGTCCCTCCATGCTCTCACAGCTGTCGCCATCAAATCAAAATTGTGCATGGCCCCTACTTAACAAATATGATACCATTTCACCAGAGAGGCTACACGCGCTGCGTCGCGGCACCATCTTCTCCTCCCACCTGTTGATGGCTTTGTGGCAAAGTTTGTGGTCAATATGAAGATAGGTAGTGGGCAGCAAGTTTTGAGAATTTACAGAGATTACAGAAGGTCTTAAACAGATTAGTAAAATGGGCTGATGGAATATAGTATTTGGAAGTGTATGGTTATGCATACCAAAGGTAGAAGAAATAAAAAGGTTGACTGTTTTCAAACTGGAGAGAAAATACTAAAAAACCTGATGTGCAAGGGGACTTGGGAGTCCTTGTGCAGGACTCCCTAAAGGTTAATTTACAGGTTGGGGCTGTGGTGAGGAAGACAAATGATATGTTAGCATTGATTTCAAAAGGACTAGAATATAAAAACAGTGATGTAATGTTAAATCTTTATAAAGCACTGGTGGGACCTCACTTGGAGTATTGTGAGCAATTTGGGGCCCTTTATCCGAGAAAGGATGTCATAAAACTGGAGAGGGTTTAAAGTTCACGAAAATGATTATAGGATTGAACAGCTTGTCGTATGAAGAGTGTTTGATGGCTCTGGGTCTGTATTCACTAGAATCCAGAAGAATGAAGGGTGACCTAATTGAAACCTATCGAATGGTGAAAGGCCTTGACAGAGTGGATGTGGAGAGGATGTTCCCTATGGTGGGAGAGTCTGAGACCAGAGGACACAGCTTCAGAGTAAAGGGGTGGCCTTTTAGAATGGAGATGAGGGGGAATTTCTTTAACCAGAGAGTGGTGAATCTATGAAATCCATTGCCACAGACAGTGGTGGAGACCAAGTCTTCATGTATACTTAAGGCACAAGATGATAGAGTCTTGACTGGTCAGGGGATGAAGGGATACAGGGAGAAGGCAGTATATTGGGGCTGAGATGAGAAATGGATCAGCCATGATGAAATGGCAGAGCAGACTTGATGGGCCAAATGGCCTGATTTTGCTCCTATATCTTATGTCCTTATCATCCAAATTAGACCTCACCAATGTCGTATACAACTTCAACATAGCATTTCATCTCCTGCACTCAATACATTGATTTATGAAGGCCAATGTGCCATAAGCTTTCTTTACAACCCTATCCAACTGTGACACCACTTTTAATGAATTATGGACCTGCATTCCCAGATTCCTTTGTTCTACCACACCCCTCAGTGCCCTGACATTCACTGTGTAAGGCCTATCCTGGTCAGTCCTGCTGAAGTGCAAAACCTCACACTTGTCTGCATTAAATTCCATCTGCCATTCTTCAGTCCATTTTTCCAGCTGATGCAGTTCCCTCTGCAAGCCATGATAGCCCTTCTCACCGTCCAATACACCCCCAATTGTAATCTGAAAATTTGTTAATCCAGTTGTCCACATTATCATCCAGATCATTGATATAAATGACAAACAACAAATGAACCAGCACCGATCCCTATGGCACACCATTAGTCACAGGCATTTCAACTGGGAGGCAACCCTCTACTACCACTCTCTGACTTCTCCCACAAAGCCAGTGTTTAATTCAATTTACTACCTCATCTTGAACGCCAAGCACCTGATCCTTCTTGACCAGCTTCCCATGCGGGACCTTGTCATATGCCTTGCAAAAGTCTGTGTAGACAGCAAAGCCTTGCCTTCATCCACTTTCCCGGTAACTTCCTCAAAAAACTCCACAAGATTGATTAGACATGACCTACCACACACAAAGACATGCTGACTATCCTTAATCAGTCCATGTCTATCCAAATGTTTATATATCCAGTCCCTTAGAATACCTTTCAATAACCTTCTCATAATTGATGTCAGACTCACTGGTCTATAATTTCCTGGTTTATGCTTAAAACCTTTTTAAAGTAGTGGAACAACATTGGGTATCCTGTACTGGATCCATGAAATTTATGCCGCTTTGCCTCACCTCTATAGACCCTGTGTCCGTCTCCCGAGTAAAGACATATGCAAAGAATTCACTTAAGATCTTCCCCATCTGTTTTGGCTCCACACATGGATTATCATTCTGGTCTTGCAGAGGATCAGTTTTGTCCCTTGCAATCCTCTTGCTCTTAACATATCTGTCAGATTGGCCTTCACCTTGTTTGCTAGAGCAACTTCATGCTTTCTTTTAATCCTCCTGATTTCTTACGTGCTTTCTTGCATCTTTTATACTCCATTTGTTCCTACCTGCCATGCACTTTTTTTACCAACAGGGCCTCACTATCCCTTGAAAACCAAGGTTCCCTAAACCTGCTATCTTACCTTTTATTCTGACAGGCACATACAAGCTTTGTACTCTCAAAGTTTTATTTTTGAAGGCCTCCCACCTACCAAGTGCTCCTTTGACAGAAAAAAAGCCTGTCCCAATCTGCACTTGCAAGATCATTTCTGATACCATCACAAATGAATTAATTTGGAGCCTTTCTCGAAATTGAAATCTCAACCCACGATCAAGACCTACCTTTTTGCATAATTACTTTGAAAGCAGTGGCATTGTGGTCACTAGTTGCAAAGTATTCCCCCTCACAAACTTTTGTCACCTGCCCTGTCTCATTCCCTAATAGCAGATCCAATATTGCATGTTCTCTCATTGGGATTTCTACATACTGATGAAGAAAACATCCTGAACACACTTGACAAACTCCATCCCTCCCCCTCCCCCTCCCACTTTCAAATCTCTTACTAACTCTTCCTTCAGTTAGTCCTGACGGAGGGTCTCTGTCTGAAACATCGACTGTACCTCTTCCTAGAGATGCTGCCTGGCCTGCTGCGTTCACCAGCAACTTTGATGTGTGTTGCTTTCAATCCAATCTTGTCCTTTTACAGAGGTGGAATCCCAGTCAATCTGTGGAAAGTTAAAATCAACTGCTATAACGACCTTATGTTTTTTGCAACAGTCTGTGATCTCTTTACAAATTTGTTCCTCTAAATCCGTAGGACTGTTGTGTGGTCATTGATGTGGCCATACCTTTCTTATTTCTCAGTTTCATCCATAATTCCTCACTAGTTGAGTTCTCCAGTCTGTCCTAACTGAGCACTGCCATAACATTTTCCCTGACTAGTAACACCACCCCTACCTCCTTTCATCCCACCCGCTCTGTCATGTCTAAAACAACAGAAGCCCAGAATATTGAGCTCCCAATCCTGCTCCTCCTGCAACCATGTCTCACTAATGGCCACCATGTTGTAATTCCAAGTGTTGATCCATGTCCTGAGATCATCTGCCTTTCCTACAATACTTCTTGCATTGAAATATACACAGCTCAGGACTCTAGTCACACAATCTTCAACTTTTTAATTCCTGACTTTGTCTGTGGTCTGTCTCCATAACCTCTCCACTAATTGTTCTGGCACTCTAGCTCCCATCACCCTGTAACTTGAGTTTAAACCCCACCTTGCAGCATTAACAATCTTTCCTGCTAGCATATTACTCCCCCTCCAGTTCAGGTCCAAACCAACCCTTCTGTACAGGTGCCACCTTCCCTGGAAGAGAGCCCAGTGTTCCAAAAATCTTATGCCCTCCCTCTTACACCAACTCCTTAGCAACTTGTTAAACGGTATAATCTTCCTAGTTCTGGCCTCACTAGAATGTGGCATGGCTAGCAATCCTGTGATCACTGCCCTGGCGGTCCTGACCTATAACTTAGCACCTAACTTCCCGAAATCCCAGAACTTCATCATTGGTACCAACATGGACCATGACTTCCTGCTGCTCACCCTGTCACTTAAGAATGCTGATGATTCAATCCGAGATATCTCGGATCCTGGCACCCAGGAGGCAATATACCAGTTGGGAATCTAGCTCTCACCCACAGAGCCTCCTGTCCATTCTGCTGACTAATTAATCCCCCATCACCACAGCTTGCTTTCTCTCCATTCCCCACCCCCCCCCACTTCCTTTCTGAGTCACAGAGCCAGACTCAGTGCCAGAGAGCCAACCACTGTGACTTTCCTCTGTTAGGTCATCTCTCCACCCCTCCCAAGTGGTATTCCTGTTGCTGAGGGGGACGGCCACAGGGGTACTCTGCATTGGCTCCTTAACCCCTTTCCCTTTCCTGACTGTCACCCCGTTTCCTGCGTCCTGTATCTTGGGTGTAACTACCTCTCTATCACCCCTTCAGCCTCCCAAGTGATCCAGAGTTTGTCCAGATCCAGCTCCAACTCCTTAACGCAGATTACTGAAACCTGCAGCTGGATGCACTCCTCACAGCTGTAGTCGTCAGGGACACTGGAGGTCTCTGTTTTCCACATCCTGAAAGAGGAACATTCAACTATCCTGACCAGCATCACTACTGTCCTAACTGAGCAGATGTAAAGAAGGGAAAGGAAAAAAAAAACTTACCTAGCTAGAGCTTTTCATTTGGCTCTCTCCCTGATTGAAGCCTTGAAGAGCTAAAACCTCAAGATCACCTCTCTGACCATGTCCACTCCACTGATGGCTGCTGCACTTGCCCCTGTCTTCCTTTCATTTGCTTTTACTGGCCAATCCCAAATGCCGATCGGTCGCCGGTCAATGCTCCAGATAAACTGCTGCGAGTCGCTGCCTTTTCTACTCGGTCACTTAACGCTGAAACAAATTGACGTATCAAGTATTTAGGTCAGAAGGTACAGCCAGATTTAGGAACCACACACTGTAAGGTTATGCACAACCAAAAATATGGACCTTCAGAATGATACAGGCTTTGTCTGAGGGAACCAAAGGTATCTTGTAGTCATAAAGGCAATCGCAGAGTCTACGCTAACCTTCAACCACCATCTAGCCCATTGATGGCTGGTTCTTCGCTTGTGAAGATCAGGAGGGAAGAAGTGTCCTCAGTAACAACAGCGTGATCGTTGGTGACTGTAGAGGCCAGTTCTGGATTTGCAGACTCTGGACCAGTAGGGACATGGGAACAGCTGGGATGCAGGCACTTGGGTAGTAGGATCCTTCCTGCATCTCCTCTTCTCTTCAGCAGCCGATCTTCTGGATTCCTCAAAATTCTTGGCTGTTCTGTGGGTCAGCGTTCTGCGGCAGTCTCTGTCACAAGCCAGCTGTTGCCACTCGTTGATGTCAACATTTGCCTGAGAGAGCTGCTGCTTAGGTTGGTCTTTGTACCTCTTGCATGGGGCTGTATGATCTATCTTGCCATGAGAGAGTTCCCTGTAGAGTACTGCTTTCGGTAACCTGGTGTTGTCCATACCAGACACGTAGCCTGGCCAGTGGAGCTGCTTGAGCAGGAAAGTGCTTCAATTTGTGGCAGATGAGCTGTCTCCAGGACCTCGTTGTTGGAGGCATGATCCTATCAGCTGATACCCTTGATGGAGCAGAGCCAACGCTGATAGAAGCAGTCGAACAACAGGATTTGCTTGCAGTACAAGACCTAGGCTTCAGAGCCTTATAGCAGTGCTGTGACAATGGCAGCTCCGTACACCTGGATTTTTGTCCAGCTGGTGGCTCTTCCACACATGTTTCTGGAGGTACCCCAACACCCTGCTGGCTCTGGCGAGTCGATTGTTAATGTCTCTCCAATGACGGCACACCTGGTTTCCAGCAAGACCTGCAGCGTAAGAACTCCGGTATTACAACCACTAGTGGCCAGATCATTGGTTTTGCCTGTCTGGTGATTAATGTTTCCCAGCCGTTTAAAACCGTGTGTTATAAGTTTTGCTCCAGTTTCAGGATTTACCTATGAAACCCCTTCTCTCTGTCAAGGCTCTGTGTCAAGGTCCCTCCCGTTAGCTATCCAACATTCACGTCCAGGTAAGAATCCTAACTCAATCTCCGTGCCTGTGTCCTGCACTTGGGTTTGCTTCATTCGCTCATTGCAACAGGACGATCTGGCCACAGTGGACCCAGTGGACATGAGTTCCCTGCAACAAGCCGTCATCAGCCAGGGCTCCCTACTGGGTCTGCACGATCGACTTCTCCGGGATGTCATGGAGAACCTCCGTTCACTGTCTCCTAATGTTACGAAGATCGGTGACCAGGTGGATTGTGTATCCACTCATTTTACCCCATCCACTCCTGGAACTCTGTCTAACCAGCCCAGACAGCCTATAGCGGCAACCCCCTACGTGTCAGCAACTCCCCCGCCAAGAGAGCCACACGTACCTGAACCAGAACACTACGCTGGGGATTTGGGGAAATGCCGGGCCTTCCTTCTCTAATACTCCTTGGTGTTCAAACAGCAGACATCCACATACTCCACGGGTAAGTCAAAGATAGCTTATATCATGGGGTTGTTGCGGGGAACTGCCTTAGCGTGGGCTATAGCTGTCTGGGATAATCAACCAGATATCTGCTCTTCTTTCCCCACCTTTATCATGGAAATGAGAAAGATCTTTGACCACCATGTCCATGGTAAAGATGCCGCTAAGCGTTTACTCATTCTCCGTCAGGGCTCACGCCGTGTAGCTGAATATTCCATGGAGTTCCGGACGTTAGCAGCCAGATCGGGATGGAATGACGAGGCACTCCAAGGGGTATTTCGAAATGGCCTCAGTGACATGGTGAAAGACGAGTTGGTGGCAAGCGATGGCACCGACAGCCTGATTTCCCTGATCTCCCTAGCCAGCAGGTTGGACAATCATCTCTGAGAATGCCATAGGGAAAGATCTGGTCATCCACCATCTTTGGCCACTCCATGGCACTCATTACTGTCTCCCACCAGCACAAGCCTTTCTTCTCCTCCTGCTCCTAGAATAGCTCCCAGCCTGGCCATTTCCACCACCCCGGGAGAGGAACCAATGCAGCTGGGACGTTCTCCCACAGAATGACTCCAGAGATTGAGAGCGGGGAGTGTCTCTATTGTGGCCAGTCCGGCCACTTCCGTGCTACCTGTTCTCTTCAGCCAAAAGGGAAGGCTCACCAGTAGAAAGGGGGACCCTGGTGAGCCAGACAACATTCCCTTCCATTCCCCGAACCCAGATGCAGATCGAAGCTACTTTACGTTACAACCAACAGTCCTTGCCTCTGTCAGCTCACGTGGACTCTGGTGCTGAGGGAAATCTTTTGGATGAAGATATAGCTTCCCGGGCCAGACTTCCTCAGGAGCTGTTGTGTACCCCTCTGGAAGCCCGGGCACCGGATGGTAGACTTCTGGCCCGAGTCACACACTGCACACCACCCCTGTGTCTCCTTCTCTCCGGGAGCCATCGAGAGCAGGTACGATTTAACTTAATGACTTCTCCTCAAGCTCCTATAGTCCTTGGGTACCCCTGGTTAAGCTGCCATAATCCCCACATTGACTGGTCCACTGGGAAGATAGCCAGCCGGAGTCCGTTCTGTCATTCCACTTGTCTACAATCGGCCCCGTCCCCTATGAAAATCACAGCGATCTTGTCTGCCTCTGAAACCCCTGAGCAGAGTATCACGATCTGGGAGAAGTGTTTAGTAAACAAAGGGCTCTTTCCCTGCCTCCACACTGCCCTTATGATTGCGCAATTGACCTTCTCCCTGGAGCTCCTCTACCCACCAGTCAGCTGTATAACCTGTCCCGGCCAGAAAGGGAAGCAATGGAGGCTTACCTAAATGACTCTCTCACGGCGGGCATTATCCAACCCTCATCCTCCCCTGTAGGTGCAGGTTTCTTCTTTGTGGGGAAGAAAGATGGTTCACTGCGCCCCTGCATTGACTGCCGGGGCCTGAATAGCATAATCATAAAGAATAAGTATCCACTGTCCCTGATCAACTATGCTTTCGAACCACTTCACAGAACCACCATCTTCTCCAAGTTGGACCTATGAAGTGCCTACCATCTGGTCAGGATAAGGGAGGGAGATGAGTGGAAAACAGCTTTTAACACCGCTCTTGGTCACTTTAAATACCTGGTCATGCCATTCGTTCTCACGAATGCCCCCGCCTTCTTCTAAGTCCTGATAAACGATGTCCTTAGGGACTTCATTAACCGTTTCATTTTTGTTTAGTTGGACGACATCTTAATCTTCTCCCGCAGTCTTCAGGAACACACCCACCATGTCTATCAGGTTCTGCAGAGGCTTTGGGAGAACAAACTATTCGTTAAGGCTGAGATGTGCGAGTTTCATGTCCCCTCTGTCAGTTTCTTAGGGTACATCATCAAGAGCGGGCGAGTGAGGGCGGATCCCGAAAAGATCCGGGCGGTGTCGGAGTGGCCAAAACCCACAACACTCAAGCAACTCCGGCGATTTCTTGGGTTTGCAAACTTCTATCATTGCTTCATCAGGGATTCCAGCTGGGTGGCAGCACCCCTTACTTGACTCACCTCACCTACGACTCAGCCGTCTCAGCTGAAGAGGCGTTTCACCTCTGCTCCCATCCTGGTCCAACCAGACCCCTCTCGCCAATTCATTGTGGAAGTCAACGCCTCCGACTCTGGGGTGGGAGTGGTCCTCTCCCAATGTTCCAGCCCTGACCAAAAACTCCACCCCTGTGCCTTCTTTTCTCGCCAGCTGTCCCCTGCCGAACAGAACTATGACGTAGGGAACCGGGAGTTATTGGCCGTCAAACTCGCTTTGGAGGAGTGGAGGCACTGGCTGGAGGGAGCAGAACATCCATTTATCGTCTGGACAGATCACAAGAACCTCGCATAAATCCAAACTACCAAACACCTGAATTCCCGCCAAGCCCGTTGGGCATTATTTTTTGGCTGTTTCAGATTCATCCTCACCTGTTGTCCGGGGTCCAAGAACGGGAAGCCTGATGCTCTCTCTCGTCAATACATCTCCGAGGAAGGCCTTCCCAACTCCGAGACCATCCTTCCACCATCCTGTATGGTGGCTGCCCTCACCTGGGAGATCGAATCCATAGTCAAAGAGGCCCAATGGACCCAACCTGACCCAGGCAATGGACCCCCCATCACCACTTCGTGCCTGACTCTGTTCGGTCTCAGGTTCTCCAGTGGGGGGCATACTTCCCGGTTCATCTGCCATCCTGGAATCGATCGAACTCTCTCCCTCCTGAAGAGACATTTCTGATGGCCGTCCATGGACACTGACACCCTTTCCTTCATCTCTGCCTGTTCTGTGTGTGCCCGCGGAAAAGCCTCCCATCGACCATCTGCTGGGTTGCTTCGTCCCCTACCGGTCCCTAGCCGTCCTTGGTCCCACATTGCTCTGGATTTCGTTACTGGACAACCCCCTTTACATGGTAACACTGCTGTACTCAGCGTGGTGGACCGTTTCTCCAAAGCCCTGCACTTCATACCCCTTCCTAAACTCCCTACAGCCTCTGAAACAGCCGACCCTCTTGTTCATCACGTCTTCCGCCTTCATGGAATTCCCTCTGACATTATTTCTGACCAGGGCCCCCAATTCATCTCTCAAGTCTGGAGATCCTTTTGTCAAGCTCTTGGAGCCTCAGTAAACCTGTTTTTGGGCTTCCATCTGCAAACTAGTGGTCAAATAGAATGAGTTAACCAGGATTTGGAAGCAGCACTGCGCTGCATAACCACCAACAACCCGTCATCCTGGAGCACCCATCTCATTTGGGTCGAGTATGCCCACAGCTCCCTGGTCAGCACCGCCACCGGAATGTGTCCCTTCGAATGCTCCCTTGGTTACCAACCCCCTCTGTTTCCCGCACAAGATGACATTGCTGTGCCTTCTGTTCAGGCCTATCTCTGCCGGTGCCGCAAGATCTGGAAGGATGCACGCGCGGCCCTGCTCTGCTCAGCTGACCGCAACCGGAAGATTGCCGATTGCCATCGAATTCCTGCACCAAATTATTGGCCTGGGCAGAAGGTTTGACTCTTGTCAAAAGATATCCCCCTCAAGAATGAACCCAAGAAACTCGCTGCTCACTATCTGGGACCATTCGAGATTGAGAGTGTCATCAACCCCTCGGTAGTCAGACTCAAACTGCCTGGATCCATGCACATTCACCCCACATTCCATGTCTCCCAGTTGAAACCTTGTCTGTCAGCCCTTTGTGCCTTCCTGCCCGGATCACTGATGACCACCCAGCATACACCGTCCGGCGAATACTGGATGTGTGCCGCGGAGGCAGAGGCTTCCAGTACCTGGTCAATTGGGAGGGATAGGACCTGGAGGAATGCTCCTGGATTCCCTGCTCCTTCATCCTGGACCCTTCCTTCATCTGTGATTTCCATCGAGACAATCCGGACAAGCCTGGTGGTTCGCCTGGAGGCTCCCGTTGGGGGGGGGGGGCGGTGCGAGGGTTTACTGTCACAGTCCTGATCGTTATTTCTCTATCTTGCTCCTAATTTCCTTTAATTGTGCCATGGTTCTGACTGTTAATTTCCTACTTGCTTCTAATTCTCTCTGATGATGGCACACCTAGTTTCCATCAAGACTTGCAGCTTAAGAACCCCTGCATTACAACCACTAGTCGCCAGATCATTGATTTAGCCTGTGTGGTGGTTAACATTTCCCAGCCGCTTAGAACCATGTGTTCTAAGTTTTGCTCCAGTTTCAGGATTTACCTATGAAACCCTGTCTCTCCATGTCAAGGTCCCTCCTGCTAGCTGTCTAATCTTCACGTCTGCGTAAGCATCCTAACTCGATCTCCTGCCTGTGTCCTGCACTTGGGTTTGCTTCATTTGCTCATTGCAACACAGTCGTCCGCATATAGTAGCTCGAGAATGGGCTCTTGCAAGGGTTCTGTTCGGGCGAGAAGGTGGCAGAGGTTGAAGGTATTTCTGTCAGTGTGGAACCAAATGTAGATGCTCTCCGAGCTGGTCTCTTTCGCTTTCTACAGCTTCATGCTGAAAAAGATGGCAAAGATAGTTAGTGCCAAAATACAACCTCGTTTCACGCTGGTACTGATGGAGAATAGGTCAGACAGGTCACCGTAGTGTTTAACCTGACCGCTTTGACTTTCTTGGAGCTGCTGCAGGACGATGAGGAATTTCAGGGGGACAGCCGAGCTTCGACAGAATCTTCCGGAGACCATTGCGGCTGGCTCTATCAAAGGCCTTGGTCAGGTTAATGAACACCGCGTACAGTCTCAGGTTCGGTTCTCGACACTTCTGCATCTGGCGCAGGACAAAGGTCATGTCGGATGTGCCTCTGTTCACTCTGAATCTACACTGACCGGCTGTTTGTCACAACCACGGCTTCGGTAGCGCAGAGAATGAATATAACTCATCTGTATTTGCTACAGAGAAGATCATAGAAGCTATGGACTAAGGGAAATGAATAGAGAGGTGTTGGATGATGTTGACATTCCCAAAGAAAAGGTGTTGGCATATAAGATGGATAAATCCCTTTGGCACGATCAGGTATAGGAGATCTGTGGGAAGCGGAGGAAGAAAATGCAGGGGCCTGACAAAGATATTTGTATCTTCCTTCACAAGTGGAAGACTGGAGAGTGCCTAATGTTAATTAGTCATTGTAATTTGTCCCATGATTAGGTTACAGTTAAATAGGGACTGTCAGGGGTTGCTGTGTAGTGAAACTGGAAGGGCCAATATATTCTGTGCTGTGTGGGTGTGTGTGTAGTTCGGTAGGTAGGTATACTTAAGAATGGCTGCAAGGACAGCCAAGGAATTACATGCTGGTGAGTCTAACTTCAGTGGTGGGAACGTTACTAGAGGGCATTCTGGGGGTTGGGGGGGGGATTGGTTATACCTGCATTTGGAAAGGCAAAGGCTGCATAAGAATAAGTGGGTCCCAAGTCTTGAGTCTTTTGAAAAGATGACAAAGAAGACTGAGGGCAAGACACGAGACTGTCATAAGGTAGGGCATGGTGGCGGACCCAAATGCAAGACACAGACACTGAAGTACTAGGAACAGGACTTGATTAGAGAGCTGGGTCAAGAACACAGACCTGGGCTAGGACATCGGCTAGGCAAGCAGGACCAGGGCAAGGAACTGGGAAGTAGGAGCCTGGGCTTGGACTCCGAGCTGAGACTGGACAAGGACCCAGAACCTGGGTCTTGACTTGGGCTCGGACGCCGGAACTAGGTGAGGACATAACGTGGCTACAGGACTGGACATGGCTTGGGTTCTTCGAGGCGAGGACACGAGACTTGGGTTCTTCGAGGCGAGGACATGACGAGACTTGGGTTCTTCGAGGCGAGGACACGACGAGACTTGGGTTCGTACTCCGAGCCAGAGACTGGACAGAGACCCAGAATCTGGGTCTTCACTCAGGCTCAGACTCCGGAACTAGATGAAGACATGACGTGGTCTTGGGAGACAGGACTAGGCGAGGCTACAGGACAGAACAAGAGACTCCTGGCCAGGATGAGAGAACTCCAGCACAGGAGGAGAACACGAAGCCTTGACTTGGTACTCAGGAACAGGCGAGCCGTGGACTTGGGATGACAGGAACCTCAGAACCTTGGACTCGGGACGACAGGAACGCAGAACACAGAGCCTTGGTCAAGAGCACGGGAACATGGAGCCTTGGACTTGAGATGACAGGAACACAGAGCCGGGACCCCTCCTTGGGAACAGGACTTAGGGCAAGGACTCGTACACAGAACACAGAGCTAGGACTCCTCCTTGGGAACAGGATTTGGGGCCTGGGCTCAATACAGAATGCTGAACACGACGAGACAGGTCCCAACATTAGGTAGCGACAAATGGTCGGACCTACCTAGCGAAGGCGTGGACATGGAGATGGCTCCCAACACTAGGGAGCAGCAAATGGCCGGACCTACCTAGTGAAGGCATGGACATGGAGACAGTTCCCAACACTAGGGGGCGGCAAATGGCCGGACTACCTAGCGAAGGCGTGGACACACAGACAGTTCCCAACACTAGGTAGCAGCAGACAGCCAGACTTACCTTGTGAAGGCATAGACCCAGAGACGGTAGCCAACACTAGGTAGCGGCAGATGGCCGGACCTACCTAACAAAGGCATGGACACAGAGACGGTTCCCAACACTAGGTAGTGGCAAACGGCCAGACCTACCTAGCGAAGGTGTGGACACAGAGACAGTTCCAACTCAACGAGAGACAGTTCCTTATCTTGACACAGCAAGGCCCTGGTCTCACTCCAATGGTTGAACTTGACACGGTTGCAGGCAAGGCTGCAGACACAAGCTGCAGGCAAGGCTTCAGAAGGAAGGGGAAGGGAAGGGAACAGTCCTGCCTCAGGGTAACAGCAAAGATGGCCTGGCTTATCCAACAGAGGCAAGGACAGGAAGGGACAGATCCAACTGCAGGGTAACGGCAAAGACAGCCTGACTTACCCCATAGAGGCAAGGACAGGATACTGACAAGACAAACCAGCAACCACACTCGAACTCAGGGCCACTTATATTCCCAGCCCCAAGATGAGCATCAGGTGCCTATGATTAAACCCAACTGAAACAAGGGACAGCCAGAAGATCTGGAGTCCGGAGTCCATGGACCGGACCATGACAGAGATGTTGTCTACATGGTCTTTATTAAAGGCTTGCATGGCAAATTAATTTTGAAAGTTAAAGCACATGGGATCCAGGAAGAGCTGGCCAATCGGATACAAGATTGTCTTGGTAGATGGAGAGAGAGGGTGGTCATGAAGTGTTGTTTTTCAGATTGGAGGACTGTGTCTAATGGGTGCCACAGGGATCTGTGCTGGGTTCACAGTTGTTTGTCATTTATATTTACGACTTGGATCACAATATATGTGGCATAGTTACTAAATATGCAGATGACACCAAGGTTGGTGGTGTGGTCGGAAGCTGGCAGTGAAGCAAGTATTCTAAGATTGTAATAAAATCCTGATCAACTGTGGAAATGGGTCAGGGAATGACCTTGCACAGCAAATAGTACGACCCTGGACAGTGTTGTAGTACAGAGAGCAGGGATACTTGTAGATACATCTCTGAAAGTAGCAGCACAGATAGACAGGGTTGCTAAGAGGCAACACACACAAAATGCTGGAGGAATTCAGCAGGCCAGGCAGCATCTGTGGAAAAGAGTAAACAGTTGACATTTCAGGCCAAGAACCTTCACCAGGAATAGAAAAAAAAGATAAGTCAGCATAAGAAGGTGGGGGGAAGGGAAGAAGAAGTACACGTTGGTAGGTGATGGGTGAAACCTGGAAGGGGTGAAGTAAAGAGCTGGAAAGTAGATTGGTGAAAGAGATAAAGGGATGGGGAAGGAGGAAAATGTTAGGAAAGGGAAGAAGACCATGGAAGAAAGCGAAGGAGGAGGGGCACCAGACGGGGATGATGGCCAGCTAAGGAAATAAGGTGTGAGAGGGAAACAAGAATGGGGAGTGCTGAAGAGTGGGGAGGGGTAATTACTGGAAGTTCGAGAAATTGATATTCATGCGCACCTAGTTGGAAGCTACCTCCATGGCCTCTATTGCTGCAATGAAGCCACACTCAGGTTGGAGGTGCAACACCTTATATTCCATCTGGGTAGCCTCCAACCTGATGAGAGAAGGGAGAAGGGAAAATGCCCGTGGTGGATGGGATTTTCGAGTATGCTGACTGCTTTACTGAGGCAGTGAAAAGTGTCGACAGACTCCATAGAGGGGAGACTGGTTCCTGTGCTGTGCTGAGCTGTGTCCATAACTCTCTGCAGTTTCTTGCAGACACATGCAGAGCAGTTGTCATACCAAGCCATTATGCATCCAGACAGAACGCTTCCCATGATGCATTGTAAGAGTCAATGGGGACAGGCTGAATTTCTTCAGCCTCCTGAAGAAGTAGAGGCATTAGTGAGCTTTCTTGGCCGTGACATCAGTATGATTGGACCAGGACAGGTGATTGAAGATGTTCACACCTAATAGGAACTTGAAGCCCTCAATCACAACACTGTTGATGTAGAGAGGAGAATGTGTACAGCCCCCTTTATGCAGTCAATGGCCAGCTCTTGTTTTGTTGTCATTCAGATAAAGGTTGCCATAATACAATGTCATTAAATGTTCTATCTCTTTTCTGCTCTCTGACAATTCGTTATTTGAGATGCAGCCCATTTCTATGGTTTCATTTGCAAATTTGTGGATGGAGACAGAGTTATTGGTTTGTGATCACTTGAGTCGAGTGTGATGCTCTCCTGAGGGGTTGTCTGTTGCTGGGTCCTCAGCTGGCTGTAGAGGCTGATCTGGGATCCACACCTTCTGGGACAGTGTGGACATGAGTAAGTGCTGGCTCTGGTTAGAGGTTGGTTCATTTGGATTTTCAATCTCTCTTCTCACTGTGGAGGTTCATCTCACATAGCACAGCTCCCTCTTGAACAGATTTCCTCCAGATCTATCTATTGAGTGCAGAGTCTTCCCAGTTTTTAAGATGTAATATTGAATTTCTTCAGGCTGACTTTGGTGTTATCTTTGAAACGTTTCCTTTGCCCAACAGGGGCTCACTTCAATGGGGAGTAAAGGATCTGTTTGAGGAAATGTGAGTTAGACATCCAGATGACATGAGCTATTCATCGGAGTTGGTATTGCTTTATCGTGGTGGAGGTGCTGTTCATGTCGGTCTCCTCCTGTGTGCTGGTGTTACTGTGTCTGTCCGTTCAGCTGATCTCAACATTGGTCGCAATGATCCTTGATGGGATTGTTCCAGGGCTCCCAGGTACCTACTGTAGGTGGTCCATGATTCAGCTCCATACAGTCATGTAGGAAAGACAGCTGCTCCATAGACGAATAATTTTGTTTGGAACAGTAGGTCACGGTCTTCAAAGACACTTTTCCTTAATCTTGTATAGACTCCAATAGCACCACTCAGGCAGTGGTGATCTCTGAGTCAATGTCTGGTTTTGAGGAGAGAATGCTGGCAAGTTAGGGAAAGTGATCTACAATTTCAAAGGTGATAACTTCAACTTTTCTGAAGAGCTGAATAAATGGCTGGTTGGATAGTGGCTGATATAGGACCTTTGTTTTTATTTTATATTCACGACAAGATCTAGGGCCCTATCTACCTTGGCAAAGGCTTTCAGGATACATTGAAGATCCTTCAGAGTGTCCTGCAATGTGTTGTCCTCCACTTATTGAAGTTTCATGATAGTGGTGGTGCTGACCTTGTTCTTGGCATTAAACCCATTGATTTTGAAAACCCTGCTGTCCATTCTATACATGATTGGGATTCCCTGTGGCAGGTCTTGGCCAATGAGATGATGGCAGCAATAAAAATGGCAAATAGGGAGTGTGCAATGATACAGTCTGTTTGACTTCTGTCTTCACAGTGAAGGGTTCTGATTCAGTGCCACTGTTACTAATACTGTGGCTGACATACTGTCATGCAGTAGCTTCAGTAATCATAAGTACTTGTCAGGACAGCCATGTCTTTATAGTACACGCCAGGGAGCTTGACAGTCTACTGTATCAAATGTCTCTATAAATTCTATGAAAGCCAAATACAAGCAGAGAAGAGAGGAAGTCCTGAAGGGAGATTTCCGGGAGTTAGGAAGGAAGCTGAGAAGCAGGACTTCCAGGGTAGTAATCTCGGGATTGCTACCTGTGCCATGTGCTAGCAAAGGCAAGAACAGTAGGATCAGGCAGATGAATGCGTGGCTGAGAGACTGGTGCAGGGACAAGACTTCGGATTCTTGGATCATTGGCTTCTCTTCTGGGGGAAGTATGACCTGTTCAAAAAGGACAGGTTACACCTGGACCAATATCCTGGCGGGAAGGTTTAATAGAGCTGTTAGGGAGGGTTTAAACTAATTTGGCAGGGGGATGGGAACCGGAATGATAGAGCAGAGGAAAGGGAAAACAGAAATAAATTTAAGATAGTAGCAGTAAAGATGTCAGGAAAGACAGGCAGGTGATGGGGCAAACTTGTAGCCATTGGGATGAGTTGCAGTGCAGTCAAAGTGAAAAGTACCAAATACTGGTCTTAAGGTGTTATACTTAAATGCACGCAGCATAAGGAATAAGGTGGATGATCTTGTCGTACAGCTACAGATTGGCAGGTATGATATTGTGGCCATCACTGAGATGTGGCTAAAGGATGCAGTTTCTATGTTTCTATGTCTCTGGGAGCTGAACATCCAAGGATACACGGTGTATCGGAAGGATAGGAAGGTAGGCAGAGAGGGTGGCGTGGCCTTATTGGTAAGAAATGATATCAAATCATTAGAAAGGGGTGACATAGGATCAGAAGGTGCAGAATCTTTATGGGCTGAGCTAAGAAATCACAGGGATAAAAGGACCCTGATGGCAGTTATATACAGGCCTCCTAACAGCTGCAGTGATGTGGACTACAAATTACAACAGGAAATAGAAAAGGCTTGTCAGAAGGGCATTGTTATGATAATTGTGGGGGATTTTAACATGTGAGTGGATTGGAAAAATCAGGTCGGCACTGGATCTCGAGAGAGAATTTATAGAATGTCTGCGAGATGGGTTTTTAGAACAGCTTGCTGTTGAGCCCACTAGGGGATCGGCTGTACTGGATAGGGTATTGTGTAATGAATCAGAGGTGATTGGAGAGATTGAAGGAACCCTTAGGAGGCAGTGATCATAACATGATTGAGCTCACTGTGAAATTTGAAAAAGAGAAGCTGAAATCCGATGTGTCGGTATTTCAGTGGGGTAGAGGAAATTACAGTGGCATGAGAGAGGAACTGGCCAAAGTTGACTGGAAAGGGACACTGGCGGGAATGACGGCAGAGCAGCAGTGGCTGGAGTTTATGTGAGAAGTGAAGAAGGTGCAAGACAGGTATATTCCAAAAAAGAAGAAATTTTCGAATGGGAAAAGGATGCAACCGTGGCTGACAAGAGAAGTCAAAGCCAAAGTTAAAGCAAAGGAGAGGGCATACAAGGAAGCAAAAATTAGTGGGAAGACAGAGGATTGGGAAGTTTTTAAAAGCTTACAAAAGGAAACT
Source organism: Mobula hypostoma (assembly GCF_963921235.1). Classification (NCBI taxonomy): domain Eukaryota; kingdom Metazoa; phylum Chordata; class Chondrichthyes; order Myliobatiformes; family Myliobatidae; genus Mobula; species Mobula hypostoma. Next base: position 45,925,407 of record NC_086110.1, read on the forward strand.
AAGAAGGTCATTAAGAGGGAAAAGATGAACTATGAAAGGAAGCTAGCAAATAATATCAAAGAGGATACTAAAAGCTTTTTCAAGTATATAAAGAGTAAAAGACATGTGAGAGTAGATATAGGAAAATGATACTGGAGAAATTGTAATGGGAGATGAGGAGATGGCAGAGGAACTGAACAAGTATTTTGCATCAGTCTTCACTGAGGAAGACAGCAGGATACCAGACACTCAAGGGTGGCAGGGAAGAGAAGTGTGCGCAGTCACAATTACGACAGAGAAAGTACTCAGGAAGCTGAATAGTCTAAAGGTAGATAAATCTCCTGGACCAGATGGAATGCACCCTCGTGTTCTGAAGGAAGTAGCTGTGGAGATTGCAGAGGCATTAGCGATGATCTTTCAAAAGTCGATAGATTCTGGCATGGTTCCGGAGGACTGGAAGATTGCAAATGTCACTCCGCTATTTAAGAAGGGGGCAAGGAAGCAAAAAGGAAATTATAGACCTGTTAGCTTGACGTCGGTGGTTGGGAAGTTGTTGGAGTCAATTGTCAAGGATGTTGTTATGGAGTACCTGGAGGCATATGACAAGATAGGCAGAACTCAGCATGGTTTCCTTAAAGGAAAATCATGCCTGACAAACCATTTACAATTTTTTGAGGAAATTACAAGTAGGCTAGACAAGGGAGATGCTGTGGATGTTGTATATTTGGATTTTCAGAAGGCCTTTGACAAGGTGCCACACATGAGGCTACTTAACAAGATAAGAGCCCATGGAATTACGGGAAAGTTACATATGTGGATAGGGCATTGGCTGATTGGCAGGAAACAGAGTGGGAATAAAGGGATCCTATTTTGGTTGGCTGCTGGTTACCAGTGGTGTTCCACAGGGATCAGTGTTGGGGCCGTTTTTTTTTTTTACGTTGTACATCAACGATTTGGATTATGGAATAGATGGCTTTGTGGCTAAGTTTGCTGATGATACAAAGATAGGTGGAGGGGCTGGCAATGCTGAGGAAACAGAGAGTCTGCAGAGAGACTTGGACAGATTGGGAGAGTGGGCAAAGAAGTGGCAAATGAAATACAATGTTGGAAAGTGTATGGTTATGCACTTTGGCAGAAGAAATAAATGGGCAGACTATTATTTAAATGGGGAGAGAATTCAAAGTTCTGAGATGCAACAGGACTTGGGAGTCCTTGTGCAGGATATCCTTAAGGTTAACCTCCAGGTTGAGTCGGTGGTGAAGAAGGCGAATGCAATGTTGGCATTCATTTCTAGAGGAATGGAGTATAGGAGCAGGGATGTGATGTTGAGGCTCTATAAGGCGCTGGTAAGACCTCAATTGGAGTACTGTGGGCAGTTTTGGTCTCCTTATTTAAGAAAGGATGTGGAGAGGGTACAGAGAAGATTCACCAGAATGATTCCGGGAATGAGAGGGTTAACATATGAGGAATGTTTGTCCACGGACTGTATTCCTTGGAGTTTAGAAGAATGAGGGGAGACCTCATAGAAACATATTGAATGTTGAAAGGCATGGATGTGGCAAAGTTGTTTCCCATGATGGGGGAAGTCTAGTACGAGAGGGCATGACTTAAGGATTCAAGGGCACCCATTCAGAACAGAGATGCGAAGAAATTTTTTTAGCCAGAGGGTGGTGAATCTATGGAATTTGTTGCCACGGGCAGCAGTGGAGGCCAAGTCATTGGGTGTATTTAAGGCAGAGATTGATAAGTATCTGAGTAGCCAGGGCATCAAAGGTTATGGTGAGAAGGTGGGGGAGTGGGACTAAATGGGAGAATGGGTCAGCTCATGATAAAATGGCAGAGCAGACTCGATGGGCCGAATGGCTGACTTCTGCTCTTTTGTCTTATGGTCTTATCTAGATGGACAGAAACTACACTGTGAATCAGGAAGCAGAATGTGTCAATGGACAAGTATACGCACAAGTCCCTTGCTGAATTTAGAGTAGTATCTAGCCTTGCAGTCATGAGTGAACAGGGAGTAGAGTAGGGGATGAGGATTCAACCTTGTGGAGCATCAGTATTTAGAATAATCATGGAGAATGTGTTGCTGCAATCCTTACTGATTGCAGTCTGTTAGTCAAAAGGTCAAGGGTCCAGTTGCAGAGAGGTATTAACTCCCAGGGTCCCAGGGTTCAGTGTTTGGTGGTGAGCTTGCTTGTAATAATAGTATTGAATAGAACTCAGTTCTTCATTGATATGGTCCATTGTTGTAGAGAGTTTAACAGATTTCACTTCTATCCATTAAAGTGACCATCATGAATATTATTATCTGCTCCATTCTCATATTAATCATTATGTACTCTTTGGAAAGTTCTTGGCCACTTTCTAATCACTACAGTTTGGATCTGCAATCCTGATATAGTGAATATGTATATTAGCTCTTCAAGATCTTTTGCTGATTGAGGCCAATCAACAAATGGCTAACTTTTGGCAAAGTACTCACAATATCAGAATATTAAGTGTGAAACTCTTCTAAAAGTTAACTGCTCTGTAACTTCATGTCAAATCAGTGTGGTCGTCGACTGTCAACTCTGTCAGTTACTGTAGAGTCTTATATCTTCATCTGGGTAGTTATCTAATCTAGCCCATCCATCATTTTAAATCATTCTAGTATCATTTTGAAACAATTTTCTTTTTTTTTGTATGTGCTTGTTTGTCTCCAGTCTAGTTTGCCTGGCAGCAATCTTGTGAAGTAGACAAGGAACACTGTCCATTGTTCACTGTTTGGTTCAATATCACCTTATAATCACCACATTACTGAAAAGTTTTGCCTGCTTTACACAAGTCTGTCATCTATTCACTCCAATGTCTTTCCTAGAAAGCCACTCTTCTCATTTATCAAACTTTTCCTTCACCTGTTTCTTCAATGTGAAGGGAGCAATCCCAAGATGAATATCTCTTTCCAGTCTTGCTTAAATAATATTGGTTGGTTAGTGTATTAAGCCAGAACCATGGTTTACTTGATTCTATTACTTGAACATTGTGATCACTAAGTATTATCTGTTCTAGATATGCTTTGAAGTTTGCCATACTCAGTGTTGGTGATATTTGGATAAGCTTGCTTGGAGATGAATCCTTGGTTACAAATGAACAGATTTTTCCTGTACATTATGAGTCTGTGTTCAGAAACTTTTGCCTTGAAGTTGTTCTGTTTTCCACTGCTGTTGCTGGTGTAAGTACTATTGAAGCCCAGCTCTCCATTAGGTTGGTGGGAGGGAATGAAGGAACTAATGTCCCCACCCTAGCAAAGGCCTTCCTAAAGTCCATGTAGATAATGTCCATCAACCTGCCTTCATGAGAAAAATTATCCATGCTGTGAGACACTATTTTCCCACTCACTAAGCCATGTTGACCATCCTTAATCTTTCCTTGCAGCCCTCATTAACATTTGGTTCCTCACCTGCAGCTAAAGACTATGCAAATATTTGCCAGAGCTTCTACAGATTTTTCCATTGCTGCTCGCAGTGTCTTAGGATACATTTGGTCAGGTCAGCTCGATGCTGACATAAACATAGAAGAGGAAAATGTCCACAACAACTAAGATGAGGAAGATATTAAAAAGGCAATTCAGTTTCTTCATGACTTGTATGAAAACAGCTCAGTTTTAAAAGCACCTTATTAAAAACCACAATCAAAGTCTACAGGATCAGAGGTAAGCATTATTTGCTAAGAAAAATTATTAAAACACATACATTTGAACAGTGAAAGCTCACTTAAATTTCACCTGCCAAATATAAAACTAATATAAAAAATAACTAGACAATTTACAGGCAACTTTAAACAAAAATAGACTCCTGCTTCAGTTGTCAAATTTTAAAAAATGGAAACATAAAAAGACTGCTATTACTGACTTCACTCCATCACCAGGATCTAAATGTCTGCATTTCAAATGAAAATCGAACATTTTATGTTCAACTAAAGACAAATTAGTCATTATAAAATGTTGCAGCAGGGAAAAGCCTTTTGTAACTTAAGACAGTGCTAAACTATGATATTAAGCTCTTTCATGAACGTTGTCAGCCAGACAGCACATTTCACACACAGTGACAACTGCAGGTACACGAGCCCAAATCCAAATTGCCCAGACATGTGAGTGGAAGAGAAATGGAAGGAGCACAGAAAGTGCCAAATGTTTGTATTGCTGTTATGATGCAAGTCTGTTTATTTTCCTAACCAAATCGATGCATGTATTGAACAGTTCAGGTGTGAATTCATGGCATTTTGGGAAGTGTGGGATGGAATGAGAAGGGTCGTGAAAGACAACGTATTGTGACTGACAACATCAGGAGTTAATTTCTAGTTGTAGAGAACTTTGTCTAATAGATTTGTTATCTAATTCTACTGATTTTCTTTTTACCTCCACCACTATATACAGTGGAACAAAGATGAAAGTGGATTTAGAAATCCCCATATTAGGTTCCATGACAAAGTCATTTTCAGTGACAAATTCAGAACATGCTACAAAAAAACCATAACCACTGCAATGATTTACAATCAATATAAAATTATACAACAGTTAATTTCATATGAAGCAAGGATCCTGTTATGCATTTAAAATATACCTGCCAATCGTAAAACCAAGTTTGAGCAAATAGCAAAATTAAAAAATACTTTATTTACTCAGTCAGTAGTACATAAACAGGGAGATAATCCTATTTTTTTTTCTTTTTGAATTTTCTATAAAAGCCCCGAAATTAGTATTTCCTGAGAATTCATATGTTGTCAATGTAAAGCAGTTTTTTGGCCAGTAGCTGTAGAAGCGTTATGTTTTAAACTCTGCATATGGAATTGTTAATTATTCAAAAGCAATACTACCTTATAAAACATTTTATACTTAAATCGTAACTTCACTAACTTTCCCAAATTTCTCAAAGGGATACAGGCAAAGGTTATTTGAGCAGTAGGATATTGCAGTAAGAGCCTAGTAGGAAAAAAATGTAAAACTGAATAAACTTTGCCTCATTTAAACTTTGGGAAAATTGAAAAGACAAAATAAATGAAAATAAAACTCTGAGCGATAATTTATTGCAGTTAGCTCAGGAAAAGCTTATTTTTCATCCGAACAATTTAGTAACTTCAAGTTCAAATGCAAGATCAACTGGAATATAATTTCAATTCACCTTCTCACCTAATAGCACTCCGTTTGCCAATCATTAATTGGTTAAAAATACAAGTCTCGAAAATCTCGGCTTATTTTCAACTCCTCAGTCCTCGCCATCACCGTACATTTCAGCAAGTTTCCGGAAGCGTGGGCCCCATTCAATCAAATAGTTGTAATCTTGGTCTGCAACAAAGTTATTGGATAAATTCACTGGATTTAAAGATTCTGCCTCTGAACCACCACCTTCATATTCAGACACCAAGAGAGAGCCATGGGGGCGGGGGGAGCAATGGGATCATTGTCAGCAGTCTTCATGTTCTGTGGTGATAAGACCAAGGGAAAATAAGTAAAACTCTGGTAACCTGTGATTCTGATCATGATAGCAACAGTGCTGGTAGCAGGGTTGTTAATGATTTTGTATTAAGATGATGGCTGCTAATTAAATTAATTCAATTAGAGTTGCGGGGAGATGGGACCTAGAGCACCAGGACAGACAGTGGAGTGGTTGTGGGAAAAGATGTTAAACCTGCATACAAAGATGGAGATCGAAAAGGGTGAGCCTGGTGGGAATAATATTCAGAGTTGCATCAATTTCATGATAGAGCTGGAGGGAGGGCATTACTAGTCAGGGAAAATGTCACGGCAGTACTGAGACAAAACAGACTAGAGAACTCATCTACTCAGGCCACTCGAGTGGAACTGAGGAACAACAAAAGGATGATCACATTAATGGGATTATATTACTGACCACCCAATAGTCAGCAGGATTTAGAGAGGCAATTTGTAGACAGTTGCAAGAAACGCAAGTTTATGATAGTAGGTGATTTTAATTTTCCACATATTGTCTGGGATTTATACACTATAAAAAGGCTGAATGGGGTAGAGTTTGTCAAGTCTGTTCAGGAGAATTTCCTTAATTAATACATAGAGATTCCAACTAGTTAGCTAATGTTGGTCAAACAACGCACACAAAGATCAAAGTTCAAAGTAAAATTTATAATCAGAGTACAGACATGTCAGCACATATAACCCTGATATTCTTTTTCCTGCGGGCATACTCAGCACATCTATAGAACAGTAACTGTTAAACAGGATCGATGAACAATAAACTGTGCAAATGCAAATATAAGTAAATAGCAATAAATAACAACTATGGAATAACAAGATATGAGTCCTTAAAGTGAGACGGTCAGTTACGGGAACACCAGAAATAGCATGAATGTAGTTATTCTCTTTTGGACTGGGAAAAAGGATGACATCAGACTCTGACTCTTCATCTTTTTTTCCAGTCCTGATGAAGGGTATAGGCCCAAAACATCAACCGTTTACTCTATTCCATTGATGCTGCCTGGCCTGCTGAGTTCCTCCAACATTTTCTGTGTATTGCTTGGATTTCCGGCATCTGCAGATTTTCTCGAACTAATATTGTTCCATTGCTCAAGAAAGGCTATACAAATAAGCCAGGAAATTATGGGCTGGTGAGTCTGACTTTTAGATCTGGTCCCTTAGAATATCTTCCAGTAATTTATCAACCCTGTGAGTGGGTAAATTATTGTAAGGTATTCTATGGGATTGGATTTGGATAGACAGGAACTGATTCAGGTAGTCATGGTAGGTCATGTCTGACCAATCTTAAATAGTTTTGAGGAAGTTACCAGGAAAGTTGATGAAGGAAAGACAGTGATGTTGACTACATTGACTTTAGCAAGGCTTCTGATAAGGTCTTCATGGGACGTTGATCAAGAAGTTCATTCAAAATTGGCAGATGGAATTTAATGCAGACAAGTTAGAAGTTGTGTTTTGGGAGGACAAACCAGGGTAGGACATATACAGTGAATGCTAGGGATCTGAGGAGTGCAGTAGAACAGAAGGATACGAGAATACAGATTTATAATTCCATGAAAATGGCATCACATGTAGATTGGGTCATATATAGCTTTTTGCACCTTGTCCTTAATAAATCAAAGTATTGAGCACAGTAGTTGGGATGTTATATTGAAGCTGTATAAATCGTTGGTGAGCCTAATTGGTATACTATGGAATCTGAATGCTCTCAACCTTATTGATATCTTTCCTGTAGTTCAGGTCACCTACCTAGGGGAAGGATATCAATAACATTGAAAGAGTTCAGAGCAAACTTACAAAGATGTTATCTGGACTTGAGGACCTGATTTATAAGGAAAAGTTGAGTAAGTTTGGGCTTTATTCCCTAGACCATAGGAGAATGAGGGGAGATTTGATAGAGGTACCCAAAATTGTGAGGGGTATAGACAGGAGAAATACAAGTAGATTATTCCCATTGAAGTTGGGTGAGATAAGAACTAGAGCTCATGGGTGAAGGGTGAAAGGTGAAATGAGGAAAGGGCAACATGAGGGGGGAAACTTCTTCAGTCAGAGGATGGTGAGAGTGAAATGTGCTGCCAGTGGAAGTGGTGGATGTGGGCTCAATTCAAACTTTTAAGAGAAATTAGGATGGGTACACTTGTTGAGAGGGGTATGGAGGGCTATGGTCTGGGCGCAGATCGGAAGAATAATTGACAGAATAATAGTTTACCACCTACTAGATGGGCTGAATGGCCTGTTTTTGTGCAGTAATGTTCTATGACCCTATAACAATTTCAATAATCTGAATTTTTCATTTTCCTGGATATGCTGAGATATATCAATAGTACAAACAAAACTGTGAATGTTGCCAATTGCAGACTTTTGTGTCAAATATTTCCCAAGACTATGGCTATGTTAGTAACGGTCAATATCCTACCTCCTCAATAAAGTTGCCGACCTCATCTGGGTTTGCAGAGCGCAGCAGATATTGTGGTGCTAAGAGTACAGGAGCCACATCATTACATACAACTTCAGTAGACACTGAGACTGTCTACAAGAAGGGTCAGAGCCATCTCTATTTCCTGAGGAGACTGAGGTCCTTTAACATCTGCCGGACGATGCTGAGGATGTTCTACGAGTCTGTGGTGGCCAGTGCTATCATGTTTGCTGTTGTGTGCTGGGGCAGCAGGCTGAGGGTAGCAGATACCAACAGAATCAACAAACTCATTCGTAAGGCCAGTGATGTTGTGGGGATGGAACTGGACTCTCTCACAGTGGTGTCTGAAAAGAGGATGCTGTCCAAGTTGCATGCCATCTTGGACAATGTCTCTCATCCACTACATTATGTACCGGTTGGGCACAGGAGTACATTCAGCCAGAGACTCATTCCACCAAGATGCAACACTGAGCGTCATAGGAAGTCATTCCTGCCTGTGGCCATCAAACTTTACAGCTCCTCCCTTGGAGGGTCAGACACCCTGAGCCAATAGGCTGGTTCTGGACTTATTTCCTGGCATAATTTACATATTATTATTTCATTATTTATGAATTTATATTGCTATATCTATACTCTATTCTTGGTTGGTGCAACTGTAATGAAACACAATTTCCCTCGGGGTCAATAAAGTATGACTATGACTGGGTCTGGCATCCAGGCCCCGGTGCAGTTGACTGAGATCATAATCCTGTAAAATCAGAGTTATATATGGGCTTCGGTGGTAAACGGGAAGAAGCGAGAGCGAAGCGCCAACTCTTTTTTTTCTCATCCCCCCCACCCCTTTCGCGAATCGGCCCGGACAGACAGGAACAGCAGGGCTCTCACAGCTAACGGTACGAGCTAACGATTTAAAAAGTTCGTCTGTTTGGTGAGGTAAGTAGGTGACTACACTTATTTTTCCTGTTTCATTCCTGTAGAATTAGATAGCATGCCTGCAGGGTTAGTGCTTTGTTCAGGGTGTCAGATGTGGGAATCCTGGGAGACCTCCAGCCTCCCTGATGGGCACATCTGCGCCAAGTGCACCGAGATGCAGCTCCTCAGAGACCGTGTTAGGGATCTGGAGCTGCAACTTGATGACCTACTGCTTATCAGGGAAAGTGAAGAGGTGATAGACAGGAGCTACAGGGAGGTAGTCATCCCTAGGCTACAGGGGTCAGAAAACTGGGTCACTGTCAAGAGAGGGAAGGGAAATGCCTGGATAGTGGAGAGCACACCTGTGGCTGTCCCCCTCAGCAAAAAATATCTTGTTCTGGATGCTGTTGAGGGGGATGACCTGACGGGGGATGCCCATGGTGACCGGGTCTCTGGCACTGAGCCTGGTGCTGTTGTGCAGGAGAGAAGGAGGGAGAAGAGAAATGCGGTAGTCGTGGGGGATTCCATAGTCAGGGGAACGGACAGGAGATTCTGTGAGCCTGATAGAGATACCCGCATGGTGTGTTGCCTCCCAGGTGCCAGGGTACGGGATGTCTCGGATCGGGTCCTGAATATTCTAAAGGGGGAGGGTGAGCAGCCAGTTGTCTTGGTACATGTTGGTACCAATGACATAGATAGGACAAAGGAGGAGGTCCTGAAGAGAGATTTCCAGGAGTTAGGAAGGAAGCTGAGAAGCAGGACCTCCAGGGTAGTAATCTCGGGATTGCTACCTGTGCCACATGCTAGCGAGGGCAAGAGTAGTTGGATCAGGCAGATGAATGCGTGGCTGAGAGACTGGTGCAGGGGGCAGGGCTTCAGATTCTTGGATAATTGGGATCTCCTCTGGGGGAAGTATGACCTGTTCAAAAAGGACAGGTTACACCTGAACCCGAAGGGGACCAATATCCTGGCGGGAAAGTTTAATAGAGCTGTTAGGGATTGTTTAAACTAATTTGGCAGGGGGATGGGAACTGGAATAATAGATCGGAGGAAGGGGAAAACAGAAATAAATCTAAGATAGTGAGCAGTAAAGATGTCAGGAAAGACAGGCAGTTGATGGGGCAAATTTGTAGCCACTGGGATGAGTTGAAGTGCAATAAAGTTGCAGTGAAATCAAAGCAAAAAGTATCAAATACTGGTCTTAAGGTGTACTTAAATGCACGCAGCATAAGGAATAAGGTGGATGATCTTGTTGTACAGCTACAGATTGGCAGGTATGATATTGTGGCCATCACTGAGACCTGGCTAAAGGATGCATGTCTCTGGGAGCTGAATGTCCAAGGATACACGGTGTATCGGAAGGATAGGAAGGTAGGCAGAGGGGGAAGTGTGGCTTTATTGGTAATAAATGATATTAAATCATTAGAAAGAGGTGATATAGGATCAGAAGGTGCAGAATCTTTATGGGTTGAGCTAAGAAATAGCAGGGGTAAAAGGGCCCTGATGGCAGTTATTTATAGGCCTCCAAACAGCTGCAGGGATGTGGACTACAAATTACAACTGGAAATAGAAAAGGCTTGTCAGAAGGGCAGTGTTACAATAATTGTGGGGGATTTTAACATGCGAGTAGATTGGGAAAATCAGGTCGGCACTGGATCTCAAGAGAGAGAATTTGTAGAATGTCTGCGAGATGGCTTTTTAGAACAGCTTGTTGTTGGACCCACTAGGGGATCGGCTGTACTGGATTGGGTATTGTGTAATGAACTGGAGTTGATTAGAGAGATTGAGGTGAAGGAACCCTTAGGAGGCAGTGATCATAACATGATTGAGTTCATTGTGAAATTAGAAAAAGAGAAGCCGAAATCTGATATGTCGGTGTTTCAGTGGAGTAAAGGAAACTACAGTGGCATGAGAGAGGAACTGGCCAAAGTTGACTGGAAAGGGACACTGGCGGGAAAGACAGCAGAGCAGCAGTGGCTGGAGTTTATGCGAGAAATGAGGAATGTGCAAGACAGGTATATTCCAAAAAAGAAGAAATTTTCGAGTGGGAAAAGGATGCAACCGTGGTTGACAAGCGAAGTCAAAGCCAAAGTTAAAGCAAAAGAGAGGGCATACAAGGAAGCAAAAATTAGTGGGAAGAGAGAGGATTGGGTGTTTTTAAAGCCTTAAAAAAGGAAACCAAAAAGGTCATTAAGAGAGAAAAGATTAACTATGAAAGGAAGCTAGCAAATAATATCGAAGAGGATACTAAAAGCTTTTTCAAGTATATAAAGAGTAAAAGACAGGTGAGAGTAGATATAGGACCAATAGAAAATGATGCTGGAGAAATTGTAATGGGAGATGAGGAGATGGCAGAGGAACTGAACAAGTATTTTGCATCAGTCTTCACTGTGGAAGACAGCAGTATACCGGACACTCAAAGGTGGCAGGGAAGAGAAGTGTGTGCAGTCACAATTACGACAGAGAAAGTACTCAGGAAGCTGAATAGTCTAAAGGTAGATAAATCTCCTGGACCAGATGGAATGCACCCTCGTGTTCTGAAGGAAGTAGCTGTGGAGATTGCGGAGGCATTAGCGATGATCTTTCAAAAGTCGATAGATTCTGGCATGGTTCTGGAGGACTGGAAGATTGCAAATGTCACTCCGCTATTTAAGAAGGGGGCAAGGAAGCAAAAAGGAAATTATAGACCTGTTAGCTTGACATCCGTGGTTGGGAAGTTGTTGGAGTCGATTGTCAAGGATGAGGTTACAGAGTACCTGGAGGCATATGACAAGATAGGCAGAACTCAGCATGGTTTCCTTAAAGGAAAATCCTGCCTGACGAACCTATTGCAATTTTTTGAGGAAATTACCAGTAGGCTAGACAAGGGAGATGCAGTGGATGTTGTGTATTTGGATTTTCAGAAGGCCTTTGACAAAGTGCCACACATGAGGCTACTTAACAAGATAAGCGCCCATGGAATTACAGGAAAGTTACATACGTGGATAGAGTGTTGGCTGATTGGCAGGAAACAGAGAGTGGGAATAAAGGGATCCTATTCTGGTTGGCTGCCGGTTACCAGTGGTGTTCCGCAGGGATCAGTGTTGGGGCCGCTTCTTTTTACATTGTACATCAACGATTTGGATTATGGAATAGATGGCTTTGTGGCTAAGTTTGCTGACGATACGAAGATAGGTGGAGGGGCCGGTAGTGCTGAGGAAACGGAGAGTCTGCAGAGAGACTTGGATAGATTGGAAGAATGGGCAGAGAAGTGGCAAATGAAGTACAATGTTGGAAAGTGTATGGTTATGCACTTTGGCAGAAAAAATAAACGGGCAGACTATTATTTAAATGGGGAAAGAATTCAAAGTTCTGAGATGCAACGGACTTGGGAGTCCTCGTACAGGATACCCTTAAAGTTAACCTCCAGGTTGAGTCAGTAGTGAAGAAGGCAAATGCAATGTTGGCATTCATTTCTAGAGGAATAGAGTACAGGAGCAGGGATGTGATGTTGAGGCTCTATAAGGCGCTGGTGAGAGCTCACTTGGAGTACTGTGGGCAGTTTTGGTCTCCTTATTTAAGAAAGAATGTGCTGACGTTGGAGAGGGTACAGAGAAGATTCACTAGAGTGATTCCAGGAATGAGAGGGTTAACATATGAGGAACGTTTGTCCGCTCTTGGACTGTATTCCTTGGAGTTTAGAAGAATGAGGAGAGACCTCATAGAAACATTTCGAATGTTAAAAGGCATGGACAGAGTGGATGTGGCAAAGTTGTTTCCTATGATGGGGGAGTCTAGTACGAGAGGGCATGACTTAAGGATTGAAGGGCGCCCTTTCAGAACAGAAATACGAAGAAATTTTTTTAGTCAGAGGGTGGTGAATCTATGGAATTTGTTGCCACGGGCAGCAGTGGAGGCCAAGTCATTGGGTGTATTTAAGGCAGAGATTGATAAGTATCTGAGTAGCCAGGGCATCAAAGGTTATGGTGAGAAGGCGGGGCAGTGGGACTAAATAGGAGAAAATGGATCAGCTCATGATAAAATGGTGGAGCAGACTCGATGGGCCGAATGGCCTACTTCTGCTCCTTTGTCTTATGGTCTTATATCACAATATTGAGTGGAGATTTAATACAGGTTTTATTTCTCAATCTGCCAACTGCCCAGATGAATCAGTGAGACTCAAGCAATTGATAGTAGACATCTTAGCAGGATGAAATATGCCTCCTGTTTTGTTATAAATGAACATACAGTACATACTGATTGCTCAGTGAAAGCTGATGTCAGCCACAACTGGCTGGCCAAGTCGGGACTGAGAAGTGGGTGGGATGGCATCATGTCTAGTCCTTGCAAAAACAGCTCAAAAGCAGGGCGTTGTTCGGTGCCTGAAATAGCAGCTGAAAGCAACACGTGTCACACGTGTAGAAACCATGCAGCTTTCAAATCCTCTGTAGGATCTCGACTCCACTGCAGCCAGGTGGGGAGGCCAAAAGATGGTAATGGAATCTGATCATGAGTAGTCATTCATAATGGGATCTGGCTGGACGTCAGCCTGCCTCGAGGTCCATAGCAGTCATTAATTAGTTGTGAAGCAATATAACCAGCTGTCTTTCCATCCCATGGTCACATTTCTGATGTATTCATGACAAGTTTGGATTTAAGATACTATATCATACAGATTTTGCTCATCCTGTATACCATTGATATCAAATCTGTGGACACATTTTCTTCACACTTCAAAATACATTCCCACGCAAAATGTCAATTTCAAAAATATGTATCTATATGTGATTTGTAATGCAAGGAACGTTCTTCAGTTCATTTCACAGGAGCCCAAGTTTTGGCACCATAAATGGACTTGGAAATCGATAACCTGACAGATCCGAGTAAATGAATGGTAATCGGAGGAGAAAAGTAGAGATAAGGGAAACTTAAAACATCAAATGGACAATGCTTGGAGCACTCAGTGTATTAACAGTAGGGAGGGAAAGTCAATGTTTGGTTCAGGGACTCTACATCAGAGATGGGAAAGTGAGGAAATGAGTATGTTTCTCAACCTACTAAGTGTTTTGGTAATTTAAACAATGTTTTCTTAATTTTGTATCAATTCTTTCATGACCAGTGATTTATGGTCTTTAACTGATTCATTTAGATAATACTTATAAGGCATTTAGTAAATGCCCATATTACCGTCTCCCATAGCAGAGCTCATGCTGAACGCTTCTACTTGGAGGAGGACTGGTCAAGCTGGTGATGGCAGACAGAGGTCTGGCTCTGACAGGCATAATGGCCGTAGGCTTAAACACCACTTCAGAATTCATGCTCAGCAAGCCTCCCTGTGTAAATTACGGATCTCGCAAAAGTAAACAATCAACTTCTTTAGAATCCTAGATAACTGATCCTCAAAAAAGCAAAATTTAAACTGTGCTACCAGGACTGTATGGTGATATCCAAAAAGAAGGAGAATCCTATCTGCAGGCTGAAAATAAATGGGGAAGACATAAAACAAGTACAGAACTTTTGCTACTTAGGAAGCTGGGTGACATCAGATGGCAGGTGCAACATGGACTTCAAAAGAAGAATAGGGATGGCAAAAGATACCTTTACGAGAATGAAGAATATACTGGCCAACACTAAACTAGGCATGACAACCGGCCTCAGAGTACTGAAATGTTACGTTTATTCATTTATGTTATATGGCTCAGGATGTTGGACAATATCTAGTAACGTGTGGAAATGAATTGAAGCAGTAGAGGTGTGGTTTTTGAGGAGGATGCAAAGAATATCATGGACGAAACGAATATCTAATGAGGATGTCATGAACAGAGCAAGCACAAAAAGAGAAATAATGTATGAGATCATGAAAAGGCAACGTAACTTCATTGGACATGTGATTAGGAAAGAGGAGTTAGAATGCATGGTAATTATGGGAAAGATTGAAGGGAAGAAGGCAAGAGGAAGACAAAGACAAAGGATGATGGAGACAGCAGCCAGAGAACTGGAAATAAATACCAATAAATTGATCCACTTGACCCGAAACAGGAGTGTGTGGGCCATGGTAGTCAAAGCTCAAACTGGGCACGGCACCTGATGATGATGATGACTAGAACTGACCTTGTCTTCTTCACCACCACCCTCTTCATCATTCTGGTAAATATTGTCTCCAATGTCCTCTTTGGGCAAAAATGACTTCTTATTGACACTTCGCTTTTTTCTTATGTAAAGCAGGAGCAGGAAGACTAAAACTGAATGAAATACAATTATGTGTGAATACGCATAGCTCAAATGCCATCTATAAATTTGCTGATAATACAGTGTTGGCAGGATCCCAGTTGGAGACACACCAGGAGCAAGATTTACTGGCTAGCTGTGTGGTGTCACAGCAACAACCTTGCACTCAGTGTCAGTAAGACCAAAGAACTTAATGGGAACTTCAGAAAGGGTAAGACAAGAGAACACAAACAGAAGCAGAGAGAGTGTGCAATTTCATGTTCCTGGGTATCAAGATCTCTGACGATCTAACCTGGTCCCAACATAACGATGCAGCCATAAAGAAGGCAAGCCAGCAGCTTTATCTCATTAGGAGTTTGAGGGGATTTGGTTTTTCACCTAAAGCACTCAAACTTCCACAGATGTAGCGTGGAGAACATTCTGACAGCTGCATCACTGTCTGGTATGGGGGGGAGGGGAGCTACTGTACGGGATTGAAAGAAGCCACAGAAAAATTAGACAGCTCCATCATGGGTACTAGCCTCCACAGTATCCAAGACACCTTCAAGAAGCAGTGCTTCAGAAAGACAGCATCCATTATTAAGGAACCCCAGTACATGCCCTCTTCTCATTGTTACCATCAGAAAGGAGGTACAGAAGACTAAAGGCACACACCCAGAGATTCAGGAACAGCTTCTTCCCCTCTGCTATTTGATTCCTGAATGGACAGTGAACCCATGAAGATGACCTCACTACTTTTTAAAATTTCTGTTTTGTTGAACTACTTATTTTTAACTTAACTATTTAATAGACATATACCGTATATACTAACTGTAATTCAGTTTTTTCTACACTTATCATGTATTGCATTGTATTACTGCTGCTAAGTTAACAAATTTCACAACATATGCTGGTGATATTATTCCTGATTTTGGTTATTAAAAAAAAGGTACTAAATTTTATGGAAATTAAACTCCGTATGTAAAATCTGCAATTGGAAATTTAACTACTTTATACAGACTTATACTTTTGTAGATATGAATGTACATTATATAAGGTACATGGACACAACTCACAGCAAAATGGCCAGGCAGGAATGGAGATCTTTAAAAGGAGATCTGCAGATAGCTTACTATGGTGGAAAGTGCAGTGTTTGCTGGCTGTCACCAGATAAATGTCATGGAAATTTTAAACAACTCATGTTGATCACAAGAGAAATGGGGTGGAGGTATGAATGGAATAAAACTCATCTGTGCAATCAGGGATTGCTTTCCTTTGAAGGAGATTGTTCATTAGAATTCAAGATCATGAAGGTGTTAATTAAGTAAATAAGGGACAACTGGACAATATTATGTAATTGACAAAAGAACCAGAGAAAATGAGATCTCTTTTTATTAAAAACACAGCAAGTCATTTTAAATAAAGTGATTGACGTGTAATCAATAATATATTTGATTATATCAAACATAAAATCAAATGGGGGAAAGTTTAAAAAAAACAGAAAAAAGGTAAGACTAATTAGAAACATAGAAATCTACAGCACATTACAGGCCCTTCAGCCTACAATGTTGTGCCAACCATGTAACCTACTCTAGAAACTGCCTAGAATTTCCCTACCACATAGCCCTCTATTTTTCTAAGCTCCATGTACCTAAGAGTCTCTTAAAAGACCCTATTGTATCTGCCTCTACCATCTTTGCTGGCAGTGCATTCCACGAACCCACCACACTCTCTGTGTGAAATACTTACCCCTGACATCCCCTCGGTACCTATTTCCAAGCACCTTAAAACTATGCCCCCTCGTGTTAGCCATTTCAGCTCTGGGAAAAAGCCTCTGGCTACCCACACAATCAATGCCCCTCATCATCTTATACACCTTAATCAGGTTACCTCTCATTCTCTGTCGCTGCAAGGAGAAAAGGCCAAGTATACTCAACCTAGTCTTATAAGGTACACCCTCCAATCCAGGCAACATCCTTGTAAATCTCCTCTGCCCTCTCTCTATAGTATCCACATCCTTCCTGTAGTGAGGTGACCAGAACTGAGCACAGTACTCCAAGTGGGGTCTTTTATTGTGTGAGAATTGAATAGTAGGAATACTCTTTAAACTTAATCCACATCCTAATTTTCCATAAAGCTAAAGGGGATTAAGATCTATTGTTTTAAATTGTATGCAAATGATACTCACTGAACAAAGCCAAGGTAGCACCCAGAATAGCCAAAGAGTCGAGGAAGCCAAAGGCGCGAGCAGCAATCTTCTGGCTACAAGCACCATGTTCACAGTCACACACCTCCACTTGCAATCCTGTAACCTGAGAGAGTTGTGGTGTCCCACCGTCTGTCACTTTCAGAGGGACTTCATATGTATTAGGTTCAATTTTATTCCTCAGCTTTAATAGCTTCACGTGAGCTAAATAAAAGAAAACATGTCGTTTTGTAAATTCTACACAAGAAAGTATTGCTTAACTTGGAACATGTTTGGGTGTCAGTTTTCAGACAGCAGGACAATTGTCCCTTGTGTTAATTCTCATCACCCGAGATTATTAGCCTCACTGCAATCTGCACTTTGATCTGGCCCACATCTTCATTTCCTTAGTCCAATACCATTTGCCATTCTGCACCCAGTATACGCTGGGCATACTGATCTTAGTCCCATTGGCACTGACACACCAGCTGCAGCCATTTTAACCATCCTATTAAAGAACTTCATATTGCACTTGATTGTTTTGGAGGGAGTGATGGGCGGGGGGGGGGGAGAGGTTACAGCAACAGAAACACATTCTCTAGGAATGTGGCTCCACAGGCTTCCAAATCTTCACCTCCCCCATCACCACGTCTCCCTCCCCAACCCCAAACGCCACGACCATCCATTCATGTTGCTGATCTACAGGTCCACCTGTTCCATCAGACCATCATTTCTCCCATTTTCTTGCCTTGATGTTGGTTTCCTTGAACCTCTTTGTCTAACACCTTGCAATACTTCATAACATTGGAGGCATGTTGGGATGATAAGCGAGGGCAGGATGTAAGTGCAGGAAAGTGGTATCAAGACAAAGTGAGAGTAAAGGAATATTTATTTGGGATTCCTACAGCTAAATACTTTCGACCTTCTTCCAAAGTGTGCTATATCCAGGAAGCAGGCATCAAATTGTAGGGAGAAATAAATAATTACTAGGGAAAAATGGAGGTAGAAGAAAAAAATAAATTTATTGTTAAGGTTTGTAACTCTATTTTAAATTTAATAAGCTTACGATTCTCTGTTGATTCAATTGTCCAGCTTCTCTCAGCTCCATGAACCAGCATAACCACAAAAGGAGAAGTGTTGGGTGGGATGTCTTTGTCTATAATGGTCACATTCACAGGGACAGGATCTTCATTGCACACACGGTTAATAAGTGTAGTAGCAATGGGTGGATTATCATTGATATCTTCAAGCTGCAGAAGAATGGTCCCAGTACCAGTGGCAGGTGGACTCCCTGCAAACACAAAAATGAAACTCTGAATCCAATAGCAAAACTTAGGGAGAAAAAGTT
Organism: Mobula hypostoma; assembly: GCF_963921235.1. NCBI lineage: Eukaryota > Metazoa > Chordata > Chondrichthyes > Myliobatiformes > Myliobatidae > Mobula > Mobula hypostoma. Next base: position 45,943,918 of record NC_086110.1, read on the forward strand.
CATAAGTTGACAGCCTTTTTTATATAAACACTTGGAAAAAGGTTGACAATGACCATTTTAATTCATTCATCCGAAGGAACATTAGAGTCTCATCATCTTAACATTTCTTTCAAGGCATACTCATTCCAATTATGAGGCAAGTTTTCTTCAATCTTAAACTTTTATTAATTTTAAACCTCTATTTTTTTGACACTGTCTCATAATGAAAACATTCCGGTTTTATCTATTAAATTTGATGTACACTCAGTGGCCACTTTATTAGGTACACCTGTACACCTTCTCATTAATGCAAATATCTAAGCAGCCAATCATGTGGCAGCAAGTCAATGCATAAAAGCATGCAGACATGGTCAGGAGGTTCAGTTGTTGTTCAGACAAAATTTCAAAATGAGGAAGAAATGTGATCTAAATGACTTTGCTGTGGAATGATTATTGGTGCCAGATGGGATGTTTGGATTATCTCAAAAACTACTGATCTCTTGAGATTTTCATGTACAACAGTTTCTAGAATGGGGTGATGGACAAAAAACATCCAGTGAGTGGAACTTGTGGTCAATAGTGCCTTGTTAATGAGAGAGGTCAGAGGAGAATGACCAGACTGGGTCAATGGCCTAACTTTGAGGAGACATGAAAGGATTTAGAAGGAGTGGATTGGGACAATTTGTTTCATGGGAAGGATGTGATAGAGAAATGGAGGTCATTTAAAGGTGACATTTTGAGGGTACAGGACCTTATGTTCCTGTTAGGTTGAAAGGAAAGGTTAAAAGTTTGAGAGAGCCATGGTTTTCAAGGGATATTGGAAACTTGGTTCGGAAAAAGAGAGGGATCTACAAAAAATATAGGCAGCTTGGAGTTAATGAGGTGCTCGAGGAATATAAAGAATGTAAAAAGAATCTTAAGAAAGAAATTAGAAAAGCTAAAAGAAGATACGAGGCTACTTTGGCAAGTAAGGTGAAAATACAGCCAAAGGGTTTCTACAGTTATATTAATAGCAAAAGGATAGTGAGGGATAAAATTGGTCCCTTGGAGAACCAGAGTGGACGGCTATGTGTGGAGCCAAAAGAGATGGGGGAGATATTGAACAATTTCTTTTTCTTCGGTATTTCACTAAGGAGAAGGATATTGAATTGTGTAAGGTAAAGGAAACAAGAAGGGTGGTTATGGAAGGTATGACGATTAAAGAAGAGGAAGTACTGACGCTTTTAAGGAAGATAAAAGTGGATAAGTCTCCAGGTCCGGACAAGATATTCCCTTGGACCTTGCGGGAAGTTAGTGTGGAAGTAGCAGGGGCTCTGACAGAACTATTTCAGATGTCATTAGAAACGGGGATGGTGCCGGAGGATTGGTGTATTGCTCATGTGGTTCCATTGTTTAAAAAGGGTTCTAAGAGCAAACCTAGCAATTATCGGCCTGTGAGTTTGACGTCAGTGCTGGGTAAATTGATGGAAAGTATTCTTAGAGATGGTATATATAATTATCTGGATAGACAGGGTGTGATTAGGAACAGTCAACGTGGATTTGTGCGTGGAAGGTCATGTTTGACAAATCTTATTGAATTTTTTGATGAGGTTACTAGGAAAGTTGACGAGGGTAAAGTGGTGGATGTTGTCTATATTGACTTCAGTAAGGCCTTTGACAAGGTTCCACACGGAAGGTTAGTTAGGAATGTTCAATCGTTAGGCATTAATATCGAAGTAGTAAAATGGATTCAGCAGTGGCTGGATCGGAGACGCTAGAGAGTAGTGGTGGATAACTGTGTGTCAGATTGGAGGACGGTGTGTAGCGGTGTGCCTCAGGGATCTGTACTGGGTCCAATGTTATTTGTCATATATATTAATGATCTGGATGATGGGGTGGTAAATTGGATTAGTAAGTATGCAGGTGATACTAAGATAGGTGGCATTGTGGATAATGAAATAGGTTTTCAAAGCTTGCAGAGAGATTTAGGCCAGTTAGGAGAGTGGGCCGAAAGATGGCAGATGGAGTTTAATGCTGATAAATGTGAGGTGCTACATTTTGGTAGGACTAATCAAAATAGGACATACATGGTAAATGGCAGGGCATTGAAGAATGCAGAAGAACAGAGGGATCTAGGAATAATGGTGCATAGTTCCCTGAAGGTAGAATCTCATGTGGACAGGGTGGTGAAGAAAGCTTTTGGTATGCTGGCCTTTATTAATCAGAGTATTGAGTATAGGAGTTGGGATGTAATGCTGAAACTGTATAAGGCATTGGTAAGGCCAAATTTGGAGTACTGTGTACAGTTCTGGTAACCAAACTATAGGAAAGATATCAATAAAATTGAGAGAGTACTGAGGAGATTTACTAAAATGTTGCCTGGGTTTCATCTCCTAAGTTACAGAGAAAGGTTGAACAAGTTAGGTCTTTATTCTTTGGAGTATAGAAGGTTGAGGGGGTCCCGATAAAGGAGTTTAAAATTATGAGGGGGATTGATAGAGTTGCTGTGGATAGGCTTTTTCCATTGAGAATGGGGGAGATTCCAACAAGAGGACATGAGTTGAGAGCTAATGGGCAGAAGTTTAGGCGTAACATGGGGGGGAAATTCTTTACTCAGAGAGTGGTAGCTGTGTGGAACAAGCTTCCAGCAGAAGTGGTTGAGGCGGGCTCGATGTTGTCGTTTAAAGTTAGATTGGACAGCTATATGGACAGGAAAGGAATGGAGGGTTATGGGCTGAGTGCAGGTCGGTGGGACTAGATGAGAGTAAGAGTTCGGCATGGACTAGAAGGGCCGAGATGGCCTGTTTCCATGCTGTAATTGTTATATGGTTATAAGCTGACAGTAGCTCAAATAACCATGTGTTACAATAGTGGTGTGTAGAAGACCCGTCACTAAATGCACAACACGTTGAAAATTTAGGTGGATGAGCTACAGCTGCAGAAGACCATGAACATGCACACAGTGGCCACATTATTAGGTACAGGAGGTACACTCAGGTGGCCACTGAGTGTATTTCCACATTTATAAGATTGCTTCGTTCAAAGTTGAAAACCTTTTCATTGAAAAATATAATTATCACCATGGACTTAACTTAAACTTAAACTTGTCCAATATACCATTTACCACATGTTCCATGGTGCCTAATACAAGCAAGGAGCACTCTGATGTGGACCAATAAGGTCCTCTCTAGTTTCGTACTGGTGATATTATGGTAATAACAGATTACTCCCTGTTACCAGCCAAATCAGTGTACCTGTATTGTAAACGTTGGGTACAAGTACACAACTGTCAGAGATAAACAGCGGATTGCACAACTTTTCTGAAGCACTGAAGGTGTTTTTCTGATTGGTTCCGCTGAATAATTTAAACTATATGGATGAACTACATCATGGATTAAAGGAAACACAAACTATTTGCAACATTGCAGAACCAATCCCATTGAAACTCATTTTGAAATTGGTTCTAGTTACTTTTTATCATTTACAACTCAATTCACCAATACATTTTGAGACTACATGCACCAGGTTTTCTTCAACATCTATCTTCACTGGTGGACTTGGGGTGGACAAGAGTAGCACTCAAAGGAGGCTCACTATATCCCTGCCCATTAGAATGTGGATCTGATGCCCAAGTCTCACCCATATTTCACCAATTTATAATAGGTTCCTTGACAATTTAGTTGAAAAACTGTGTTCAATTCCGCTCTCAGATGCTGTCAGTGTGGAATGTATTTGTCCTCTCTTTGACCATGTGAGCTGCTGTTTGCTACTCCAGCTATATTAAGTCAGCACTGTGAATTACTCCTTAATGCTGAAATCATACCAGAGGGAAGTTGATGGGCTTCTGAGAGAGAATCAATGATGGGGTTATAGGGATATTGGAAAAGGGAATGGAACAGTTAAGATTGCCCCTCTGTGAGCTGGCATGGACCAAGGAGCTGAACAGCCTCCTTCAGTGCTGTAAGCAAGGAAATGGGAAATACTGGTCCAAATTTACATCACCTTCCCCACCAGAAGACACTTTTAACACATGGAGATTTCAAATAAAATCTCTAATCTGAAGGTGTTTTTTAGATTTTTCTCATCACTGACTTGTTTTGGTACTGAAGAAATATTTGAGATACACAAAAGGGATTTGAACATTACGCTTCAAAGGCCAAATCCAGGAGGGTTTAGATAAATCCTATCAAAATGTATTCTCACTTTCATATTAAGAGAAAAATTCACCAAAATTAATCACATTTACCGATCTATCTATTAAGATGGAGCACAATAGGCCCTCCCGGACCTTTAAGCTGCGCCACCCAGCAACCCTCCAATTTAACCCCAGCCTAATCATCAGACAAGTTACAATGACCAATTAACCAACCAACCAGCACACCTCTGGACTGCAAGAGGAAACTGGAGCATCTGGAAGAATCACAGTCACAGGGAGAACGTACAAACCTATAGACAGAGGCAGGAATTGAACCCAGTTTGCTGGTACTGAAAAGCTTTCTGCTAACCACTACACTACCATACCTTCTCCTGAACCACTGGATAAAAAGATATTGAAACATGAATCACTGATGGAGAAAGCTGAAATATTACTATCATCAGGGGGCATTGGTGGCGGACCCAAATGCAAGACACAGACACTGAAGTACCAGGAACAGGACTTGACTAGAGAGCTGGGACAAGAACACAGACTTGGTCTAGGATATTGGCTAGGCAAGCAGGACCAGGATAAGGAACTGGGAACTAGGAGCCTGGGCTTGGACTCCGAGCCAGAGACTGGACAAGGACGCAGAACCTGGGTCTTGATTCGGGCTCGAACCCCGGAACTAGGCGAGGACATGATGTGGCTACAGGACTGGACATGGCTTGGGTTCCTCAAGACTTGGGTTCTTCATGGCTTGGGTTCCTCGAGGCTTTCCAGGGCAGGATGAGGCACAAGGACAGGATGAGACCCCAAAGCCTTGACTTGGTCTTGGCAGAACAGGAACATGGAACACAGAGCCTTGGACTCGGCAGAACAGGAACATAGAACACAGAGCCTTGGACTTGGGAGACAGGAACGCAGAACCTTGGTCAAGAGAGTACAGGAACACAGAGCCTTGGTCGAGGGAGGACAGGAACACAGAGACATGGAACACAGAGCTGGGACCCCTCCTTGGGAATAGGATTTGGGGCCGGGGCTCTACACAGAGTCAGGACCCTTCCTAAGGAGCAGGACGTAGGGCCGGGACTCATACACAGAGAGATGGTTTCCTACACTAGGTAGCGGCAAATGGCCAGACCTACCTAGCAAAGGCATGGACACAGAGACAGTTCTCAACACTAGGTAACAGCAAATGGCCAGACCTACCTAGCAAAGGTGTGGACACAAAGACAGTTCCCAACTCTAGGTAGCGGCAAACAGCCAGACCTACCTAGCAAAGGCTTGGACACAGAGGGACAGGTGCATACAATGACAGAGAGTTTCTTATCCTGACACAGCGAGGCTCCGGTCTTGCCCAACGGTTGAACTAGACAATGGTGCAGGCAAAGGTTGCAGGCCAGGCCAGGCTCCAGAAGGAAGGGGCCAAGAAGGGATTCAGACAGGGGGTTTTGACAGGAACAATCCAGCAACTGAAGCTGAACCAAGGAGCTATTTATCTAAAATGTGAATCAGCTGCCTCAATTAGAATACCCAACAGAAAAAGGGAAAACCAGAAAACCAGGAATAGGGAACAATGGCCAGACCGTGAACCAGAATCCGGACTTCACGGACCGGACCACGACAATTACAGCATGTGCCTTGTAGACCCACAGAGTCTCACCATTATCAGAAGCAAGAACTGTTGTGGTATAAATACTATCTTTAACAAATTCTGACTCTCGATCCATAGGGCTGATGAGTTTAACGATGCCAGTCTCCGCCTCAATGTCAAACCACTTTGCTGGGTCACTTCCCATCCGGTATCTGGAATATATGCAGCAACACAAATAAATTATTAACCACAAATCCCAAAATCAAAGAAAATTAACAAAACTAGTTTCCACTTAAAATATAATGTATCTCAAAGTGCTGCCGTAATGGAAATCAGATGTTCCATCACCGAGTTAGTAACTTTAATAAGCTCCCTACCCAATGTAATTGTGGCATGGAATTCTTTCAGGAAGTAAAGCAGAGACATCAGCTAATTTTAAAACACTTTACATATACCAAACATTTTGGTGATCTAGTCATCCTTCAACGCTCTGGTTTTATGTGCAAACGAATTGCTACAATGGATAATATAAATTGGTCTAATGTCTCACTGCTACTCGTTATTTGGCAGATGATGAATGGACAGAAACTCTGTCACAGCCACAAGTCATAGGTGTGGCTGCACAGCTGTGCAAACTATTGTTTCAACTGTACCATTTTTAAGAAGGAAAAACAAATAATAGCAAATAAGATCAAAGCCTTTTGTCCAGGACACAAATATGTTGAAGACATGAATAAGTGACGTCAATAGTGAGAGCAAGTCAGAGAAGGCAAGGAGCTGTATGATATAGAAATTATTAAAAACAGTTATGGCAGTAGGAGATAATGAAACAGGTTATCATCAGTCTAAGAGGTACGGGGGAAGTGAGTGAACGATAATATATTTATAGAATAAATACTATCAATATCAGCTTCCTTAAAAAGAGAAGAGACAATGGAAAGCATTGCAAATAAGTCACAAGCAATAGCTTAAAGTCTGCATTGGGTATAGGAGGAGGATTACAACTGACCAAGAAAAAAAGTAAAACAGAAAGATTTCCCCTTTCTTCCTCCTCCTTCAGGAACATTGCTTCTCCCTGCTGATGGAGCCCTGCCATACACTCCTTCCCTTTCCTTCACATTTGATCTCACCGTCCAGGAGGGGAAGAGGGTGTTAATTTCCCTGGCCCTCACCTTGCACCTCAGTAGCCTCAATAACAACCAAGTCATTCACCAATTCTGTGAGCTCCAAAGAGATTGCAGCACCAACCAGATCTTCTACTCTCCTCCTTCCACTCTCTGCAGAGGCCACTCTTGGTGACTGCCTGGTTTGCTCCTCCCTTCCCACCAAACCTTTGTTCTCCTCATACCTTCCTTTGCAGCTGTAAGAGGTACGAAAACTTGTTTCTTTATGTCCTCCAAACAGCCCTTCCACATGAGGCACCATCTACAATCTGCTCTATTGCATTTGTTGCTCCCAATTTTTTTTCTAGGATCTAACTCAAGGCTCCAGCATTCCCAATCACATTGACTATTCCCAAATATGCCCCTTGCAGTTCTCAATTAATAGTTCTTCTTTGTAGGCACAAATATCTTCTCTGTACCTCTGAGGAGGGGAACATACTGCTAACTTAAAAGTGCTCCCACAAATCCATCTCATACCTGATGGTTTGCTCCTGAGCCGTGTCAGGGTCCTTTGCCTTACATGTAGTTACTGTACTCCCAACTGGTATATCCTCAAGCTGCTTTTCGGTCTTGACTTCTGGATTAAATATTGGAGCTTCGTTGACATCAAGCACATTGATGGTTACTGTAGCTGAAGACAGTGGCATGGTAATGGTGAATGGTATCTCATTCTTTACTTCAATTATCACCTTATGTTGTTTGCTCTTCTCAAAGTCCAAAGGCTGCAGTAAAAAGTTCAAAGTAATATATGTGAAGTTTTTCTTCATGAAAAGTAAAGTGACTAAAGTGCACATGACATGTAGTATCACATCGATTGGTAGTTTATTTAGAATAAACAAAAGACAAGGTTTCCCTATTTTTAAGGGAAAAGCTTAGCAAGATGTTTCTTTGTATCCCTAAATGAACCATTTCACCACAAAATCAAATCCATGTCGGTATCTTCACAATGACAAACATTGCCTCAGTTATAGCAGTGTTCCACACTAACGTGCAAAGAAGTACCGACTTTTCTGTCTGTTGAGCTATGGCAAGTTTTGTCTTAACTCTGAGAACATATATTCTGTTTACATCCCATATCTTTGACTTTTCCTTACATTATGCATATCGAAAAGCAAGCTAAACATTTGTCAAAATTGAAACTTGTGAGTTTTCAATTTATATTAAATTTGAATGCATTATCTTCCAAATTAGCTTTTTTCCTATCTTAAAGATATGCAATATTGATCCATGTGCACTACACAGCCAGGTACATTCCCAATAATAGATACCTGGCCTCAGGAGCGGAATCATATTCTCAGAGTAAATATCTGGTCCTTGTAACAACTGTTCTGGATCAAAGAGCCTGTTCTTGTTCTGTACTGCTCCACCTTCTACGTTGTTTGCATGACCAACAGAAAAATGAGAACCAAACTCACACATATCACCAGATTTCACTTTATTTGCAGGATATGGGTATCGTTGACAAAGTCAATGTTTATCGCCATCCCTGACTGCCCGAGGAAAACATTGGTGAGCTCCTGCAGCCTTTCTAGTGAAGATATTCTCAGTGTTGTTGGGCTAATAGTTTCAGGATTCTTAAATCCAGTGAGAATGGAGGAATGTTAATACACCTTTTCTAATCAGGATCCGTGTAACTTGGAAGGGAACCTGCAGATGGAGGGAGTTCCTAAGTGTCTGTTGTCCTTGTCTTCCCTGGTGGTAGAAGTTGTGGGTTTGGGAGGTAACTTTGGAGAAGCTTTCATGAGTAATTACAGTGCATTTTGCAGCAAAAAAAATCAGCTAGTGGTGGAGGAAGTACATGTTTGGAGTGGCAGGCAGGGCACTAATCCAGTGAAATCTTTCTGTATCGGATCGGGTTTGACTTGTTTAAATCATGTGCCTCCAGGCAAGTGAAGAGTCAAACTAGAAATGAGATGATACAACCATTGACTTGAATCATGATTGGTCCAGTTAAGTTTCTGATAAAGGCTGTCCCAGGAATTTGCTGACAAATTTGTGGAAATGTCATGAGGTGTTAAGAGTTTCTTTTTAGTCACTTTGCATGTATACGAAATGAATGATCCTTCCAATTTTGCAGCCCGGTTCCTGCCACATGCAAGCTCAAACTGGTCCATTTTACTTTGAGATGCTACAGAAAGAACTGAACATTCCTTGACAGGGAAACATAAATGAATCTTCCCACGTGAGCTTTTATTTACAGCTCATTACGTCTGATCCCAGGGTACCAAGGAATTTCAGCAGCAGCCCAGGATTAATAAATGGGCATGGAAGGTGGGATTTCAACCATCAGCCCCAACCACCTTCCTTATGTGAATAAAGTACAACTTGCGCCAATAAAGAGGCTTGCCATCAATTCCTTAAAACTCTTTGATACCATTCTCCATCAAATTTCATGTGCAGTGATTCACACTTTGTCAATCTTTCAAGAGATCTACAGATTGATCTACTGATCTACAAGTGATCTACTGAAGACTGATCTTCAGTGAGCAGCTTATTGGCAAGTTATCAACATTGGATAATGTTCATCCTTTGCTCATTATTGAGGGCAGACCAACTGAGTAGTTGGTCGCACAGATACATTTAGCCTTTTGTGGGCAGGACATCTCCAAAAAATGTTCAGTTATGAAATAGATGCCAAAGTTGTGGAAAAAGCCCAAATCATTTACTAGTAAATATTAAAATGACTACAAAAATCTACTGGTAGACTACCATACCTTCACAATTTTAAGAACTCCATTATTCTGTGGGTCAGTAATCATTGTGAACTGATTTCTTTCATTTCCAAAGGTTATACTGAAATTTGCTTTCCAGGCTGGTGTATGAGGCAGGTCATCATCAGTTACAGGGTGTCTTGACACATCATAATCCACTTCATTTTCAGGGACTTCGACAGTAATCTGCAATTAGAAATGTGCAGTAATTTACCTTTACAGAGTTGCAGACTTTCCTGATCAACACCAAAACTCAAATTCAACTAGGGTTGATGCAGTATGAGTATTTGTATAGACGGAAACTGATTAGGGATAGTCCGCACGGCTTCGTGCATTGTAGGTCATGTCTAACAAATCTTACAGAGTTTTTCAAGGAAGTAACCAGGAATGTTGATGAAGCCAAGGCAGTGAATGTTGTCCTCGTGGACTTCTGCAAGGCATTTGACAAGGTCCTGCATGGGAGATTAGCCAGGAAGGTTCAGTCACTTGGCTTTCAAGATGAGGTAGTCGTTTGGATTAGACTTTGGCTGTGTGGGAGAAGCCAGGGAGTGGTAGTAGGTGGTTGCCTCTGACTGGAGCCCTGTGACTCATGGAGTGCTGCAGGGATCGGTTGTTGTTTGTCATCTATATCAATGTCCTGGATGATAATGTGGTAAATTGGATCAGCAAATTTGCGATGACACCACGATTGGCTTTGCAGTGGACAGTGAAGAAGACTGTCAGTGTTTGCAGTGGCATCTGGACCAGCTGGAAAAATGGGCTGAAGAGCGGCAGATGGAATTTAATGTAGACAAGTGTGAGGTCGGGCCAACCAGGGCAAGGCCTAACACAGTGAACAGTCAGGAACAGAGGAGTGCAGTAGAACAAAGGGACCCGGGAAAACAGTCCATAATGCATTGGAAGTGGTGTCACACGTAGATAGGTTCATTAAGAAAGCTTTTCGCAAATTGGCATTCATAAATCAAATTATTGGGCATAGTGGGAGGGATATTATGTCGAAGTTGTATAAGATATTGGTGAGGCCTAATTTGGAGTATTGTGTGTATTTATCGTCACTGACCTACAGAAAAAATGTAAATAAAGTTGAAAGTGTACAGAGAAAATTTACAAGGATGTTACCGGGATTGGAGGATCTGAGTTATAATGAAATATGAATAGGTTAGGATTTTATTCCCTAGAACATACAAAATTGAGAGGAGATTTCATAGAGGTGTACAAAAATCGAGGGGTGCAGATAGGGTATATGCAAGCAGGTGCTCTCCACTGTGATTGGGTGGGACTACATTGAGAGGTCATGGCTTAAGAGCGAAAGGTGAAACGTTTAAGAGAAACATGAAGAGAATCTTCTTCAGTCAGAAGGTGGTGAGAGTGGAATGAGCAAGTGGTGAATACGAGCTTGATTCCCAAGTTTAAGTGAAGTTTGGATGGGTACATGGGATGAGAGGGGTATGGAGGGCTATGGTCCAGTGCAGCTCAATGGAACTAGGCATTTTAAATGGTTCGCATGGACTAGACGGGCTGAAGGGCCTGCTTCTGTGCGGTACTTTTCTGTGACTAAATTCTTTCCCTCCTTCCAGCTACCCAATCCTTAACAAATCTATCCTCCTGAACCTACTAACAAATTACTGCAGAATAGTTCCCAAAGGCCTCTGAAACTTTGTTTACAGTGACTTTTCATCAAATAGAGGCAGTGGGAGCTTTTGTCTGAATCACAACTCAATAATGCTGACCAGGGACTAAGCAATGGTGACCTGGGACAGTTGATTTCCTTAAGCGTCCAAGATGTAAGCTCTTTTACCCCAACAAAGTCAAAAGACAACATTTTCATCACGATCGAGACAAGATGAAAGTGAACATGGTATACTTTTGATCACACAATGCTTCAAATTCTTTTTCAAAACAATTAAAAGAAATAATTTCATTTTGAATTTAAGGATCAGTTTATCATATTCAAATGGAAATGTTTAAATATGACTAATGAAATCTTTACCGATGAAGTCACAAATTTTGGGGCATTATCATTTGTGTCGGTGATTGTGATTATTGCTGTGGCAGTGGTCGTCAATCCTTTACCTTCCATATCTGCTGCCTGAATAATAAGCGTGTATTTATCCACTTTCTGAAACAAGATTAAAAGAATCAAAGAACTTGTATGACGTGTAATTTTCACATTATCAGAAACAACACATTCTGTCTACCACATTCATGTATACTGGTCAGAAAAGGTCACGTTCACTTCTCACTCTCAGTCCATGGTCTGTAGGACCATTGTCAATGCCTCATCTGAATATCTTAAGTGTAAAAAGGGTTGTCACTTTCTCCATGTATCCAGGCCAACCACTCCAGTTTCCCATTTTTTAAAGTGCAAATCTTTTTCCTCAACTTCCCTCTAATTCTTCTACTGGACAACTTCAAACTACAGATGAAGTACCTTTGTTAAAATGGCAATGAATGCCATCTCATAGGGCACTAACAGATAAGAGATTGTGTCTTTTGCAACATGTACAGAAATTTGAGCAGGATTTTTCTCGGAATGATGAGTATAATTCAAATAAGATTTTTTTGCAGTTGAATAAATCATTTTTTAAAATAATTTCAATACTACCAGACATACTATTTATGTTCAATATTTATTTTATAGTACAATCTTTCCCAGTATCTGTGGTTGCAATTTGACAATGTTTCTGTCATTTTGCTTTGTGCATGTTTTCCACCTTTCTTTCTTTCTTTCCATCAAAAATGCTTCTCCTACGAATTAGTGAGTAACAAAGTATAGAGCAAACGTCGAGAATATTTACTTTATTGAACTGCAAGCAGGCAAGCACAGAATAGTCATCATGGGCACCCTCGAGCATGCTTCAATTGGAATTGAATTACATCTTAAAAGAGACTTAACATTATACACGAAAATAATTACTTACTAAAGCGGGGTAAAGCAGCATAAAAGATGCTACAAATAGGAATAAACATTTCAGCAACAAACTTTTCAACTATGTGCACGGACATATCTCTGCCCACTTACCTCCCGGTCCAGACCTGCACGCAGCACACTGATCAGTCCACTTGTTGAACTAATTGTAAACATCTGTAATTCTGTACCGGCTGGATCTGGACTGGTTGGATCTTGACTCTCAATGGAGTATTTGAGTATAGAATTAGAATTGTCTTTCTCATCTGCATCTGTGGCTGTCACATTCATGAATGCAGTACCTATCGACAAATGTACATTAAAATTACACCGACGGCTTCATAAACGTTCTCTTGCCCCAAATCCATGGAAAGTAATAGGTTTAATTGGATCAATTTCATCACATAACTTTGCATCTTCTGAGATGCAGCCAAGACATTGATTTTCATAAATCAGACCTACTGCAATATCAGTTGTTATGTTTTGTAACTTCAAAACATTAAACTAATTCAAAGGAAGGCATGGGAGATCAAAATGCAAGTCTATCTTAGTGTTTATTTTAGTGAGGTGCACATATATCACATGGTAGCGTGATAACGTATGCAATTCACATACTTGTACATTTAACTCAATGATTATTTAAACGAACAAGAATGCTTAATCATAGATACAAGATTACTCAAATATTAAATACACAACATTAGCCTCCCCACTCTCATTAACAACACTTATTACCATTGAACAAACAATGGGTAATTTTAGCAATTGTACATAAAATAATACTCTATTGAAAGGGATTGCTTGTATTTTGAATGCATAAATATTTAACTAAATGAAACACTCAGATAGAACTAGAAGAAAAAAGTAAAGAACAGGACTTCATAAATCTCACTGCAGCCAGAGAAATTGAAGGAGGAGATCGAGCCCGCTCCAGCATAAAATGGCATGGATTATCAGAAATTCACGCGCCCAACCAATAACCTCACTCCAGCTATCCAAAGAAAATCACATAAACTTTAACTGCAACCGTTAAAAGCAATTCTCCCTCATCGGATCATAAGTGGCTGATTTCATATCTAGCACAGTTTGAGCACCCCTTATCCAAAATGCTTGGGGCTGGAAGTGTTTCAGATCTTACACATTTTGTATTTTGGAATATATAATTAGACAGCTTGGGATCGACACCATTTCTAACCTTGAATTTAGGTGCGAAAGGTAAGCAGTCTTTGTCATACCCTTGTTCGTCACACATTACGTACGTAACAGTGAAAATTATGCCATAACATTACTATAATGAAAATATAATGTGTGCAAGGCAACAGCTGCAGCACAGGCACATCGGGAGAGAATACCCGAACCAGCTGCTGAACAACAACAAACAATGGCAGGCTTTCAGACTCCACCTACGATGGTGTGTTTTGATTAGAAGATGACAGTACACTGTATTTGTATTCGACTTTTTAATTAGGTTTTATGTAAGGTATAAAAACAATCAGCAGTGTTGACTTGTTCAGGTGTTAGATTTTCAACAGTGGCAATCTTGGCAAACTCATCAACAAATTTCTCTCCTGCTTTGTGTTCAGCAGACACTTTGAAAATTTAATGCTGTGCCTTTTCTTAAATTTCTCTCACCAGCTTGCTGAATATTCACAATTACCTTCAATTTTCAGTTTGTCATGACAGATCTTTGCTTGTTTTATGATCAGCATAGTGCTAAGCGGCATACATACACTCTGATGCTGAGTCTCTTTCAAATCATGATCGAGATCTTCACTTTTCCCTTTATGCAGTGTTTTTCTATTTTTAATTACCTTCTTCTCATTAAATTTGTAAGCTTACTTCTCAGAACTGTCTGTAGTACAGAGCCCAGCGCATCGCCTGGGATTTTCCTTGGGTTGAAGAATTTTCAATTTGTAACATCATGTCAGCACTCAAAAAACTTCTGGATTTTGGATTTTCAGATAAGGGGTACAAACTGTAGTTCTTGAATGCTCATTAGTAGCAAAAGCAGTGAGAGCCAATGCTCTAACCATGCCAGTAACTTTCCTATAATATCATGGGCTCTTAACTTGGTAAGCGGCTTCATGTGTGGCACCTTGTCAAAGGCCTTCTGAAAATCCAAACACGCAACATCCACTGCATCCTCTTTATCTGTCCTACTTGTAATCTCCTCAAAGAATTCTGACAGGTTTGACAAGCAAGATTTTACCTGAAGGAAAATGCTGACTTTGTCCTGTCTTGTCCTGTGTCACCAAGTACTCCATAACCTCAATTAACCAACACTTTCCCAACCACTGAGATCAGGTTAACTGGTCTATAATTTCCTTTCTGCTGCCTCCCTCCTTTCTTAAACAGAGGAGTGACATTTGCAATTCTCCAGTCATCTGGAGCCATACCAGAGTCTAATGGTTCTTGAAAAAGATCATTACTAATGCTTTCACAATCTCTACTGCCATCTCTTTCAGAACCCTAGGGTGCAGTTCACAGTGAAGACTGATGTAAAATACTCATTTAGTTCATCTGCCATCTCCTTGTCCCCTGTTGTTATTTCTCCGGCCTCATTTTTAGGGGTCCTATATCCACTTTCATCTCTCTTTTATTTTTTACATTCTTGAGAAAGCTTTTACTATCCACTCTGATATTGTTTGCTAGTTCGCTTTCATATTTCATTTTTTCCCTCCTAAAGATTCTTTTAGTTGTGTTCTGCAAGTTTTTAAAAGCTTCCCAATCCTCTATCTTCCAGCTAAGTTTTGCTTTGCGCTATGCCCCCTCTTTTGCTTTTACATTAGCTTTGATTTCCCTTGTCAGCCACGGTTGTACTATTTTGCCATTTGAGTATTCTTTGTTTTTTGGAATTCATCGATCCTGCACCTTCTTCATTTTTCCTAGAAGCTCAAGCAATTACTGCTCTGTTATTATCCCTGCCAGCATCTCCTTCCAATTTACTTCGGCTAAATCCTCTCTCATACCACTGTAATTTCCATTACACCACCGAAACACTGCTTTGTCAGACATCAATTTCTCCTTATCGAATTTCAAGGTGAATTCAATCATTGTGATCACTGGCTCCCAAGGATTCCTTTACCTTAAACTCCCTAATCATCTCTAGTTCATTACATAACACCCAATCCAGTATAGCTGATCTCCTGGTAGGTATAATAATAAACTGCTCTAAAAGGTTATCTTGTAGGCATTCAGCAAATTCATTCCCTTGAGAGCCATTACCAACCTGATTTCCCCAAATAACCTGCATGTTAAAACTTCCCATGACTATCATAGCCATGTCTTTTTGACATGGCTTTTCTATGTCCCGGTGTAATCTGTAGTCCACATCCCAGCTACAGTTGGGCGGTCTGTATAAAACTGCCATAAGGATCCTTTTACCCTTGCTGTTTCTTAACTCAACCCACAAGGATTCAACATCTTCCGATCCTACGTCACATTGTTGTAATGATTTAATGCCATTCTTTACCAGCAGAGCCACACCATCCCCTCTGCCTAATTTCCTACCCCTTCAATACAATGTGTAAACTTGGACATTCAGCTCCCAACTACAACCAACCCCAGCCATGATTCAGTGATTCAATGATATGATTCTGCATCCCTAAAGCACTGATACTCACCCTGCTGGCTGAAATTTTGACCTATCATCTGCCTGAAATTCCTGACAGCCTGACTGCAGGCTATCTTTGCTATTTTACCATCCGTCCTGTCCTGAGTCCCTTCACTCCGGTTCCCTCGCCCCTGCCTCCTCAACAGCTCTGCCAAACCTGCCCGCAAGAATATTGGTCCCTTCGGGTTCAGGTGCAACCCGTCCCTTTTGTACAAGTCATACCTTCCCCAGAAGAGAGCCCAATGATCCAAGAACTTGAAGCTCTGCCCCCTGCACCAGCTTCTCAGCCACGCATTTATCTGCTGAAATATCCTGTTTCTACCCTCAGAGATTACTACTCTGGAGGTCGTACTTCTCAGATTTCTGCCCAGCTCTCTAAATTCTCTCATCATGATTTATTTGCTTTTCCCTCCTACGTCATTGGTACCAATATATACCAAGATATCTGTGTAACACCTGAGTAGCACCGGTCTTATCGCATGTGACTGGTTGCCACACTCCGAGAAAATCAAATTACACTTGGTGCTAATAGGCCATCAGAAGGTTCTAGGTATCGGTAGGAGGCAGTGAATAGAAACCACACACTTCTGGAAGTAAGGTTTGTTTATAGGCAAAAACAACATGTACAAAATATTTACATAAGCAAGAACAATTCAAAATTCCAACATTCTATTTAGGTTCTAAATCCTTGATATCAAACCAAAACAAATTCCTTTTTAATTAGAATCAGTGAGATTCCTTTATTACTCTAATCTCTAACTAATTAGATCTAGTGTTATTCCCTATTTAAAAGTTTACAGACTAAACTTTCCTTTTTACTTATCCCTAGTTAGTTAGAAAACCAAATACAATCCCTATTCTTATTATAGTTAACTTCAATTTCAGTTCCAGGCTTATATGTACAAGTTTAAATTCAAATTCAAAAATTATATATACACATTTTAGCTCCTTTCACGACAATTTTCCAACATCACAACTTTTAAACAAAGTAAATCTGATTCTGTAACTTATCAAAGTCTTTGCAAAAATAATCAGTTCTTGCAGAAAATCAAATTCAGATTCTTCAAAGGAAAATAACTTGTACATCCAACTGTATTAAATCCTCTGCGTCATTACACATTTTGTTCCTGAGCTGGTTCTCCATCTTGGGTGGCTCGCCATCTTGTCAATGGGTTCATTGGAATGAAATAGTTTATCATCCTCGGAAAGTCAATTCACAACCTTGCCCAAAAACTTGACCAAATGCCTTGGTATGATTTTACAGAACTCATTCCCGACTACACAGTAGGGATTTTGGACACTGGTCTCTGCCAATATTGTCTTGTTATAGCTGTAGCTTCAATAAATCTTTTATTGCTATTGTCTTTCTTCCAGGGGTTTCACGCTGAGATATTCAAGTTAGTACGGTAAAGATACTCACTACTAACTCCACTCTTAACAGTTCATGTCTTCAAGTTCTAATCGTTGCTGCATTTCTTTCCTTGTCCATTCTGTGTCTAGCCCGCCCAGCCCTCACGTTGCATTTTTTTTCCAAATTCTCTCTTTTTTAAAAAAAAAATCGGTAAACCTCATTTTCATCCTTCTGCAGGTGACACCTTCTAACGTTACATCTTGGGTTTGGTAAACCTGGGTTACATCAGGCTGCTCTCCATCCCCCTCCAAAATCCTGTGGACACGATCTGAAACATCCCTGACCCTGGCGCCTGGGTGGCAACATGACATCTGGGTGTCCAGTTCACGTCCACAGAATCTCCTGTCTGTTCCACTAATTACTAATGATAATTACCGCTCCCCTCCTCTGCACCACAGACCCATGCTCAGTGCCAATAACCTGGTCTCCATAGCAATCCCCTGGGAGGTCATCCACCACAACAGTATCCAAAACGGTATACTTATTATTAAGGAGAATGGCCACGGGGTGCTCTGCGCTAACTGTCTATTCACATTTCCATTTCTCCTGACAGTCACCCTGCTACTCGCCTCCTGCAGTTTAGGGGTGACTACTTCCCTGTGACTCTGATCGATGATCTCCTCACTCTCATCACCTGTACTTCACCTGGGAGCTTTCCGCGTGCCTTGCTGAATTTTCCATTTGTGACTTCATGTCAGCACTCAAAAAAATTTCAGATTTTGAAGATTTTTGGATTTTGGATTTTCAGATAAGGCGTATAAGCTGTAGTAAAAGTATCTATCCTGTTGAAGCCCATCAGAATGTTCCCTTTGCAAATATGTTCTCACACTGAATGAACACCCAAAAGCAAACTCTAGACTGGAGTGTTTAAGACAAAGTACATAGAAACATAGAAAATAGGTGCAGGAGTAGGCCATTCGGCCCTTCGAGCCTGCACCGCCATTCAGTATGATCATGGCTGATCATCCAACTCAGAACCCTGTACCAGCCTTCCCTCCATACCCCCTGATCCCTTTAGCCAAAAGGGCCATATTTAACTCCCTCTTAAATATAGCCAATGAACTGGCCTCAACTGTTTCCTGTGGCAGAGAATTCCACAGATTCACCACTCTCTGTGTGAAGAAGTTTTTCCTAATCTCGGTCCTAAAAGGATTCCCCTTTATCCTCAAACTGTGACCCCTCGTTCTGGACTTCCCCAACATCGGGAACAATCTTCCTGCATCTAGCCTGTCCAATCCCTTTAGGATTTTCCACAGGGGCGAAGAAAATAGAGAGACCACTGCACTGTCAGAATTAGTGATGAAAGCCATCAGACGCAAGTATGGCACCTTTGGATGAAGCAG
The DNA here is from genome assembly GCF_963921235.1 of Mobula hypostoma. Taxonomy (NCBI): domain Eukaryota; kingdom Metazoa; phylum Chordata; class Chondrichthyes; order Myliobatiformes; family Myliobatidae; genus Mobula; species Mobula hypostoma. Next base: position 45,962,757 of record NC_086110.1, read on the forward strand.
TCATGTGTCCTTTCCTTTGTAGCAATCTGCACACAGTAGGATACATTAATGCCCGTTTTCAGTTTCATTAATTTATTTAGTCACTTTCCCGGCCAAAAGAAGATTAAGTGAATTTATTCCTGTGAATAGATGATATTGTGTAACTGATGAAAAAGTAGTGGGAACTGTATTGTAGGATGCAGAAACTTCTTCGTTAGCCTGCTTGTCCAAATAATCATTGCAAAAATTGAACAATGTGGCTGCTTATTTGAAATGGTGGTTCTTGGGAGACAAGACCCTTCACTGATCTTACAGGAAACACACAAATGCAAAAGCTTCAGAAAAAACAAGTGAATTTTTTTGGTAGCAAGGCACAATAGAATTGTAACATTTGATTCATCCAAACGCATTGGATCAACAAACATACATTAAGAGTAGGAATAATATATTGAGGAACAAAATCAAGATTCACTGTCATTTAATTGTTAGCTCAATCTCAATTCAGAAATAAGACAAAACAAAATGTTCCCCTTACCTGGTGTAGCTCCTTCTACGACCCTGCCATAGAAAGTTGGAGCAACAAATTGTGGCTTATTATCATTCATATCAATGACTTCGATGACAACATCCACTGCTTCTTCAAATTGAACCCCATTTTCATCTAGTGCATGAGCTAACATCTATTTCAGTGAGATAAGAATATTGGTTGTTAGGGTACAATAGCTCCAAAAGTACTGCAATAAGAAACATTCATTCAATATTGAACCAGAATCTCAAGACTTTTAAAAGTTGTGTGTTGGTTAGTTGGCTCATAGTGGATTGAAAACCCATGTCCATTTCACCTTGACTATTAACAAGTCAGTTATTATCACAAAGACATAGGTCTGGATTTTGCACTGAATAGCACTTTCCCCTGATCAGTGAAAGATGATTACAAAAATACTTGATTCGGAAGAATGAATTTAAATCCTTTCTGATCATGATTACCCAAAATCAGTTCTCCACCAACAAACAGCAATCATTAAAGTGTCCTCACAGTGAGAAAATCAGAAAGAAAAACAGACAAATTAATCTGTTGTGGTGCAAAATTGAACTCATTATATGCTTCAGTTGAAGTATAAACAGAAATATGCCATGAACAAATGTTTCCATCTTAAAACCAATTACACTTCGGCAGAGTTTACCAAATGTAGGAATGGCTTAGTAAATTAAATCAAACTCACTTGTCTTTCACTCAACAACAGAATTTTGATGAAATTCTATAATTGACACATATCTCCAGTTTTTCCCTTGATTCTACTGGAGAAATCTGTCAACAGCTGTTTGTGGAGAAGCTTACTGATCACCAGCAGCAACTTGAGATAAACTGTGTATCCACCGAATTGCAAATACTGTGAACTTTCCTGCAGTTATTACATCCATAAAATGCAGGCCAGTGAGTTAATATGAAACCACTGAAACCTAAAGACTTTTGTAATCATTCAGTGCTATTCTAATGAATTACACGTTTCAAAAAAAGGTTAGGAGCGTTAAAGAAAATGGTATATCAACTAGACATTTATTGTATTTTGTTTTGCAAATATATTAATGCATTCATGTTACTAAAGCTACCATTTTTACCCAATGCAACACACACAAAATACTGGAGGCAGCATCTACTGAATTGAATTAACAGTCGATGTTTCAAGTCGAGATCCTTCTTCATGACTAGATAGTATGGGGGAAGATGCCAGAATAAAAAGTTAGGGGAAGGAGGACAAGCTAGAAGAGGGTAGGTGAAGCCAGGTGGGTGGGAAAGGTAAAGAGCTGGAGAAGAAGGAATCTGACAGGAGAGGAGTGGACCATGGTAGAAAGGGAAGGAGGGCCATTGGAAGAGATGATAGGGGGTAAGGAGAAGAGGTAAGAAGTCAGAGTGCGAAAAAGGAGAGGGTAGGAGGAGGGCGAAAGAAAAATTACCAGAAGGAGAAATCAATGTTCATGCCATCAGGTTGGAGGCTACCTAGATGGAATATGAGCTGTTGCCTCTCCACACTGAGAGTTTCCTCATTGTGGTAGAAGAGGGGGCCATGGACTGAAATATCAGAACGGGAATAGGATAGGAATTAAAGCATTCCGAGCAAAGTTGCTTGCCAAAGTGGAACCCCTACTTACATCAGTTCTGACCAATGTAGAGGAGACCGCATTGGAAACTCCAGGTACAATAAACAACTCCAACAGATTTACAGGTGATGTGTGCCGTCACCTGGAAGGACTGTTTGAGGTCCTGAACGGAGATGAGGGGGGAGGTGAATGGGTGGATGTAACGTTATTATCCAATATGCAATGATAGAGCAGATGAATTAGCATGGGAAAGGGCAAGGAGGTTGTGATAACAAATTACAGCAATAACCGTCTGATACTGTGATCTGTCCAATCAAGTGTTGTCCCTCAAATTTTAAGCTCAGTTAGTTGAGCAATACTATACTGACATTGTGTGAATCAAGAATCAGTCTTGTACAGAGAAATAATTGAGAACAAAGTTAACTTTCTACTATAAATCACTGTGGTACAGGAAGGATTATAATTAATGAAACTCACTTTGTATTTGTCTCTTTCTTCTCTGTCTAAAGGTTTATGCACAGAAATTTTACCGTCGTTACTATTTACAGAAAAAATGCCGACAGGTGACTGATCAGCTCCTGGGCCTGTTATAGTGTAAAATACTTTTGTTTCTTTTTGCCGATCGGACTTGATCTGTTCAGAGGAAAAAGAAATGTCAGCATAATATTCACAAGCAGATTGTGACAAGTCAGAGTAAAATACTCACTAATGTATCGACAAACAAGAGAAAATCTGCAGATGTTAGAAATCCAAACAACACACTGGAGGAATGCTGGAGGAACTCAACAGCCCAGGCAGCATCTATGGAAAAGAGTACAGTTGATGTTTCAGTAGGACCCATTAATGTAATGTTCATTGTGAATTGCCTCAAGGTATCACTGAAAAGCACTTAAGGTTAAGGAGTCCCATATTTAATTCAATGTTTTTACTAAATTGCCTCAATTAGGTTGAGAGAGCCAGGTGAAGGAAATATGCACGGTATCATCTCCTCATAAATATTCCAACAACCCTGGCTGAAAATCAGGGGATCCAAGTCAAGAGGATGCAAACTGGGGAGAACAAAGAGGTTAAGGGTTTCCTGGCGAGAAGACTAAGAAAAATTTCAAGATTTGGGAGCAGAGGTAAAGGTGACAGTTGTGATAGCAAGTGAGAGCAGGATTAAATGGAGAGATTAGAACATCTCCTGAAATTTTAGCTTCAGGGGAATAACTTTTGTTCTTTATTGCTGGACCCAAGCACCAGCTGGCTAATAGCAACCTCATTTTGGAACCAGGATTTCAAACATTATATCACTCATGTGTTGTTTCAAAAGGTAGGTGGAAGAGACAGAAAGAAAGATGAAGGGATAAAATGAGCTTAACAAGAGTGAAATCTGGTCTATTAAAACACTCTACAAAGAGCCTTTCTTAATATTTACAAAAAACAGCTAATTTTATAAATATACAGGATGCACTAAGACAGAACTTGCAAGATGTATAGAAATTAACTTCACCCAAATGTAATTCTAAGAAAAAAGAATTAAGTTACTCAGTAATGTAAATATATATGAATACAGTACATAAAACTAAGAAATGTGACTTCAGAAGTATGATCATCTGCACCTCAGTCTTCTAACCATTACTTCCCTGAAGTTTTTAAACAGAAATATCAAAAGAAACTTGTATCAAAATTGCTGGAAATCCTAATCAACACACAAAATGCTGGTGGAGCACAGCAGGTCAGGCAGGATCGATGGAAAAGAGTCAACAGTTAACATTTTGGACTGAGATCCTTCTTCAGGACTGTTTGATTAACATAATTAGAATGTTTTCCAATTATTTGCAAGCCACCCAGGAAATCTGTGTCATTGACAATTCCAATTCAAATATAGCAAATACACTTTTCTCTCTGAATAATTCTCTCTGAACACAATGATTGGGCTCACTGTACATGTGAAAAATTTTTTGATTGCGATACAGTGTGGAATATGTCCTTCTGGAACTTTGAGCCGTGGTGCTCAGCAACCTGACATTTAACCTAGCGTAATCATAGGACAGCTTACAATGACCAATTAACCAACCAAATGGTATGTCTTTTGACTGTGGGAGGAAACCAGAGCACCCAGAGGAAACCCACACAGTCATGCAGAAAACAGATAAACCCCTTTCAGACAGCAATGGGAATTGAACCTAGGTAAAGCGTAGTAAGTGCAAATGTAAAACTGTAAATGCAGATTTAGGGTAAGTAGAAACACAGAAAAGCCACACTTTCACTCCACTTACTTGCAGAAAATCTGAGGACCAGTTTAAATTACTTGGGGCCTCACAAGTGAAAATAAACTGAAATATATGGCTTCAGCAAAATTAGACATTACTGCAAAGTATGAAATTAAATACAGTAGTGTGGATTTTGTGGTCTGCAAAGTGATAATCTTCTTTGATAACAGTAAGGCAAGCAGTTTGTAAAGACTTAATGCCATCTCTGATATAGATGTCCCGTTTACTATTGTCAGTCGGCGCCGTCTGGCTCACTGTGGCAGACGGGTAAGCCACTGTCTCGTATGCTGTCCCTCCCATTCGATGAACGTTGGTGATGTCGGAGGATGGTAACATGGTTCTGCAACTATGGATTAGACTACTGCATTTATGGACTGTGGACTTTTTCCAGGCTTATGATTTGTAGATTGTGTGTTTTTTTTTGCTCATTCCTTTATCATTTTGTTGTGCAAGGGGAGGACGTTTGGGGGTTTGATGTTCTTGTTGCAGGGTGTAGGGGGCTGGATAGAGGTAGTAGCTTTGATGTCTGGCAGTGGCACTCTAGCTTGTAAGGTGGACAAGCATCACTGGTCCTCATCCACCTCCCTGTTCCGGGCATACAGGTGCAAAAACCTCTCTGGGAAGAGTAAAGGAGGGGTATGCTTCATGCTCAATAATCTTTGGTGCAACCCCCAGAAAATGCATGCCCTCAAACCCTTTTGTTCTTTGGATCTGGAGTACCTGGTGCTGCTGTGCAGACCTTTCTGGCTGCCTTGGGAGTTCACGGCTGTTATTATCACAGCGCTGTATATTCCACTGCAGGCTGATACTGGTCTGGGTCTCGAGGAACTGTACAAGACCATCAGCACCCTGGAGACTGCACACCCAGAGGCTGCCTTCATCGTCACCGGTGACTTTCATAGAGCGTCACCAACTAAAGTCTCTCTGAAGTTCTGTCAACACATCCAGGTGAGCACACGGGGAGACAGCGTACTCGACCACTGCTACTCTCCCTTCTGCAATGCTTACAAAGCGCTCCTTCACCCACCATTTGAAAAATCAGATCACTACTCCATCTTCTTGCTGCCAAAGTACAGGCAGAAGCTGAAACAAGAGGCGGCCATAGCTAAAACCATCCACTGTTGGTCCGACCAATCAGTCTCCATGCTGCAGGACTGCTTTGATGACGTCAACTGGAATGTTTCCATGATGAGGATGTCTCCGAGTTCACGGGTGGGGTCACGAGTTTTATCCAGAAGTGGATCGAGGATGTTGCCCCCAGAAATCGGTCAGCATCTATCCAAACCAGAAACCCTGGACCAACAGTTCCATGTGAGCAGCACTTACTGTGTGACACAGAGCTTACGCTGTCGATAACCAACAGGAGCTCAAGAAATGCAACAACACAGGGACAGGATTCAGACTCAACTTTCCACCAACAGCACACGCAGCTTATGGCAAGGTCTGCACACCATCGCAGACTTCAAAGTTAAACACAGTGGAGTTTCCAACATTGCTGCCTCCTTCCCAGATGAGCCAAACCTCTTTTACGCTCAATTCGATGTCAGGAATATTGAGCCCCTGAAGAGAGCCACTGATGCAACCAGCAGCTTGGTCATCTCTGAGGCTGAAGTAAGGAGGTGTTTCCAATATGTGGACAGTCACAAGGCTGTGGGACCAGATGGCATCCCAGGGCAGGTACTCAGTGTGTGCGTGGCATAACTGGCAGGTGGGTTTACAGACACTTTTAATCTCTCCCTCTCCCAGTGTAGAGTGCCCTCCTGCTTCAAAACATCCACCATTGTCCCTGTGCCTAAAAAGACCAAGGTAACGTGTCTGAACAACAGGTGTCCTGTCACACTCACCTCAAAATTAAGCAAATGCTTTGAGAGGGTGGTCAAGGACGACATCTGTAGCATGCTACCAACCACACTGGACCCCCTACAATTTGCCTACTGACAAAACCAATCGACAGATGATGCAATAGCCACAGCTCTACACACCGCCCAAACACATCTGCAGAAGAAGGATGCTTATGTGAGAATGCTGTTCTTGGACTACGTTTCAGCATTCAACACCATAATTCCCTCCAGGCTTGACTAGAGCCTCAGAGACCTCGGCCTTCATCTTGTCTTGTGTAGCTGGATCCTGGAACTCCTGTCGGATTGCCGGCAGATGGTAAACGTGGGCTCCCTCACCTCTGTCCCTCTGACCCTCAACAGTGGTGCCCCTTTCTTTATTCTCGGTATACCCATGACTATGGTGCCACCCACAGATCCAATCTGCTAATTAGATTTGTTGACATTACACTGATTGGCCTTATCTCAAATAATAATGAGGCAGCCTACAATGAAGAAGAGCAGCCTGACACAGTGGTGTCAAGAAAACAACCTCTCCCTCAATGTCACAAAAACAAAGGAGCTTGTTGTGGACTACAGGAGGAATGGAAACAGGCTAACCCCTATTGACATCAATGGATTTGGGGTTGAGAGAGTGAACAGCTTTAAGTCCCTCAGTATAAACATCACCAAGGATCTCACATGGGTGAAAACAGCACAACAGCGCCTCTTTTACCTCAGACAGTTGAAGAAGTTTGGTATGGCCCCCCAGATCCTAAGAACTTTCTACAGGGGCACAACTGAGAGCATCCTGACTGGTGCATCACTGCCTGGGATGGGAACTGTACTTCCCTCAATCGCAGGACTCTGCAGAGAGTGGTGCGGACAGCCCAGCGCATCTGTAGATGTGAACATCCTTCTATTCAGAACATTTATTTACAAAGACAGGTGTGTAAAAAGGGCCTGAAGGATCATTTGGGACCTGAGTCACCCCGACCACAAACTGTTCCAGCTACTATCATTTGGGAAACAGTACCATAGCCGAAAAGCCAGGACCAACAGGCTCCGGGACAGCTTCTCATCACTAGGCCATCAGACTGATTAATTCATGCTGAGACAACTGCATTTCTATGTTATATTAACTGTCCTGTTGTACTTACGATTTATTATAAATTACTATAATTGCACATCTAGACGGAGTCATAACGTAAGGATTTTTACTCCTCAGGTATATGAACGTTGTAAGTAATAAAGTCAATTCAATTCATTTGAATTCCTAAATCTCTCACGTCTGCCTCTAAGTGGCACAACCTGGTACACCTGCGTTATGTTAACAGGGCACCACTGGGGGAAGGACCTCGTTGACAAAGTCACTGGCCAGGGCAGATAAGTTCCCTGAAGAACTGCAGCAGCCATATGTTCAAGACCAGGGTGATCCTCCGAGTGAAGGACATCAGCTGTGGTCTGGCCTGGAGGCCTCACTAGCCCAAGACACACAAAAGCACCCCTACGACCTGTAGGTATGTTGCAGGATCTGACCCGAACTGCACTGTTCTTGTTGCATTCCCTTAGTTTTTTATGTGGGGGAGGGATCATTTGGGGGGTCAATGTTCTTGTTGAGTTTTGTGTGGGGGGGGTGATGATGCTTACTGAATGATGCTCATGTTCTTTTTTTGTTTCGTGGCTATCTGGAGAAGACAAATCTCAGAGTTGTACATGGATACGTGCTTTGATAATGAATTAACTGTTGAATTGCTGTCAGACGTCACTTCTAAGAGATCTGTACATCCAATAACAATGTTAAATAATAGACTAGATCTTGCAGATAACAAGACAAAAATTCAAAAATAATTAAAACACGTTACACCACTTTTAAAACACTTTACAGAGAAAAGAAGAATGATCCTTGCACATGAAGCCAAGGGTACGGAAGGGTCATATACTATTAAAAAGCACGAGAATTTGAGTGACAACCGACACATCTGAATGACATTGACTGACAACTGACATTTGCCGCTCAGCACATCTCAGACTTGTGTGCATGCTCAGTGAAAGGTAAGTCCTGGGCAGGATGTCAGTGCATCGGAGGGCGCACTCTGCCACTGCAATCATGAGCAAAGGAGTGATGTTTTGAGTACCACCTTGGCCCTTAAATATATGGTAGACAGGGCGGGCACTGAAATGGTAATCCCAAGTGTAGGCAAGTGCTTACATTATTATATTTTAATGCTTTAAAACTAAAACAATTCATTGTATTTTGCATTTTTAATCATTTTAAATCTACAAGAATAATCATAAGCTATTGAACTACATGGAGAAAACATGACAGCAATCACAAGTCCACACAGACATCACACATGGCTCCCAGACTTAAAGTCACTGTCAGACCCAGCACTGCCTCTCCAGACAACCTGTGGGTGCAAAGGACCAACCTTTCCTGTCTGGAAAAAAGTGGGTCTGGAGCTTCAAGGGATCCATGTGAGCTCTGAGTCAGGCCTGCAGCAGTATATTGGCTCAGAATGGTTTTTAAGCGGTAATTGCAGTTTAGCACACTAGAACCATGGAAACAGGAAATCTATTGCACATTACAGGCCCATCAACCCGCAATGTTGTGCTGACTATGTAACCTACTCTAAAAGCCACCTAGAGTTTCCCCATCGCATAGCCCTATTTTTCCTAGCTCCCATGTACCCATCGAAGAGTCTCTTAAAAGACCCCATTGTATCCGCCTCTACCACCTTTGCTGGCAGTGCGTTCCACAAACCCACTACTCTCTGTGTGAAAAACTTACCACTGACATCCCCCTTGTACCTACTTCCAAGCACCTTATGTTAGCCATTTCAGTCCTGGGAAAAAGCCTCTGGCATACCACACAATCAATATTGCTCATCATCTTATACACCTCTATCAGGCCGCACCAGCAAAATCTAAATTACATGTCATTCAATATCTAAGAATTTATTTTTTTAAAGTAACAACTTAAAACCATCTGAAATTGTCAAATCACTGCAGGTCAACCACAGAGCATCTTGCAGAGAGACAGTCGCCGACATTACCTCGCTAAATAGAAGTGCCTAAGACATTTCACAGTACAGGACTGCATTTGCTGCTTCCTTGCTTCTGATCTCTACACTCCTTGTTCTTTATTCCAAATGTTACCAGAAGCCTGAACTGAATCAAAATGATAACAGTTTGATTCAATCCCAAAGCAGAATTCCACTACAATTTGAACGATAAGACAAACCTGTGCAAGGAACTTCGGGAATGGGCCTCGGTCATTTTCTGGATGCTTGATAACTGGAATCACCCAATCTCGCTTCCTTCGTCTCAACGCAGAATGAGAAAACCGTGAAGGCCACATGAACACTGGCACATCTGACTTGTCCTCTGCAGAACCTTTCACCTGTAACTCAAAAATCAGAAGGTAGGTTACAATTAGTTTACTACTTGTCTACTCTAACAGGTCAGCAGCAGATGTCATTTCATTGACTCTTCACTCAATCCTGGATCATCTGTACAGCAAATCTACATACTACATCAGGATGCTCTTCATTGACTACAGCTCAGTATTCAATACTATCATCCCCTCAAAACTAATCAATAAGCTTCAATTCTTAGGCCTCAAAACCTCCTTGTGCAATTGGATCCTCCATTTCCTCACTTGCAGACCCCAGTCAGTTTGGATTGGCAACAACGTCAGTAGTTGGGAAGTTTTTGGAATCGACTGCTAAGGATGAGATTATAAAATACAGGGAGGCTCATGTCAAGACAGGCCAAAGCCAGCATTGTTTCCTGAAAGGAAAACCCTGCCTGACTAATCTACTGCAATTTTTTTGAGGAAATTACAAGCAGTGTGGACAAAGGAAAAATTGCAGTGGATGTGGGGTACTTGGATTTTCAGAAGGCCTTTGACAAGGTGCCACACATGAAGCTACTTAGCAAGATAACAGCCCATGGAATTACGGGGAAGTTACTAGCATGGGTGGAGCATTGGCTGACTGACAGAAAACAGAGTGGGAATAAAGGGATCCTATTCTGGCTGGCTGCCAGTTACCAGTGGAGTTCCACAGGGGTCGGTGTTGGGACCACTGCTTTTTACGATGTATGTCAGAGATTTGGATTATGGGATTAATGTATCTGTGGCTAAATTTGCCAATGATACAAAGATGGGTGGAGGAGCAGGTAGTATTGAGGAAACAGAGAGACTTAGATAGTTTAGGGGAATGGGCAAAGAAGTGGCAAATGAAATACAACATTGGAAAGTGTATGGTCATGCACTTTGGTGGAAGAAATAAATGGGCAGACTATTATTTAGATGGGGAAAGAATTCAAAATGCAGAGATGCAAAGGGACTTGGGAGTCTTTGTGCAGGATGCTCTAAAGGTTAACGTCCAGTTTGAGTCAGTATTGAAGAAGGCAAATACAATGTTTGCATTCATTTCTAGAGGTATAGAATATAAGAGCAGGGATGTGATGTTGAGGCTCTATAAGGCACTCGTGAGACCACACTTGGAGTATTGTGTGCAGTTTTGGGCTCTTTATTTTAGAAAAGATATACTGACATTGGAGAGGATTCTGAGAAGATTCACGAGAATGATTCCAAGGATGAAAGGGTTACATTATGAGGAACCTCTGGCAGCTCTTGGGCTGTATTCCCCGGAGTTCAGGAGAATGAGGGGGGATCTCATAGAAACATTCCGAATGTTAAAAGGCCTGCACTGATTAGATATGGAAAGTTATTTCCCATGGAAGAGGAGTCTTGGACAAGAGGGCACGACTTCAGGTTTGAAGGACGTCCGTTTAGAACAGAGATACAGAGAAATTACTTTCGTCAGACGGTGGTAAATCTGTGGAATTTGTTGCCACGAGTGGCAGTGGAGGCCAAGTCATTGGGTGTACTGTATTTAAGGCAGATATAGATAGCTTCTTGATTAGCCAGGGCATCAAAGGGTATGGGGAGAAGGCAGGGGAGTGGGGTTGACTGGAAGAATTCAATCAGCCCATAATTGAATGGTGGAGCAGTCTCATTGGTCTGAATGGCCTACTTCTGCTCCTATATCTTATGGTCTTAACATCTCCTCCACAATCTCACTCAGCACAAGTGCTATAAGGCTGTGTGTTTACATCTCCCCCCAACCCCACTGTATACTTATGACTATGAGGCTATGCACAGCTTCAAAGCCATATTTACGTTTGCGAATGACACCACTGTCGTAGCCCAAGTCAAGGGTGGTGACAAATTAGTATATATTAGTATTATTACCTCAGAAAGGCGCTGCCAAAGTTATACCAACATGTCTCCTGCCTCACTAGAGGCCCAAATATACTTGACCACTGCTACATAGCAGTCAAGGATGCCTACCGTTCCGTCCCATGACCTCACTTCGGAAAATCGGACCATCAGGCCGTACTCCCCCTCCCGGCTTACAAACAGAAACTGAAGCGGGAGGTCACGGTGTCAAAAGTGGTGTCGTGTTGGACGGAGGAAACGGATGAGGTCCTCCGTGACTGCTTTGAATCGGTGGACTGGTTAGTATTCAAGGACTCGGCAGCTAACCTCGATGAGTATGCCTCAGCTGTCACGGACTTTATTTGGAAATGCACGGAGGACTGTGTGTCTCGCAAGACAATCCAGGTATTCCCTAACCGGAAACCTTGGTTGAATTATGAGGTCAAGTCCCTTTTGAAGGCTAGAGCTGCGGCTTTTAGGTCCGGGGATACTAGTCGCTACACGGAATCCAGGTGTGAACTCCGGAAAGCAATTAAGGGCGCCAAAAGGCAATATCAAGCCAAGTTGGAAGCCCAGGCTAACCAGAGGGATGCCAGTAGACTATGGCAGGGTCTAAATGAGATCACTGGGCGCAAAGAAAAGGCTGGGAATATCAATAACTGTGGCGCTTCTCTTCCTGATGAACTTAACATATTCTACGCAAGATTCGAACAGAAGAGGAGCATCCCACTCCCTCCGGATGAACCGGACCTGGTGGCATCAAGATTCATCATCACCAAGGAGGACGTTAGAAGGGTCTTCCTGAAGATAAATCCAAGGAAGGTGACGGGCCCAGACGGCGTCCCAGGACGGGTTCTCCGGGCCTGTGCAAACGAGCTAGCTGGAGTGTTTGCTGACATCTTCAACTGCTCCTTGCTTCAGTCTAAGATCCCCCATGTTTTAAGAAGGCAATGATAATCCCAGTGCCGAAGAAGAGCAAGGTGGCATGCCTGAATGACTATTGACCTGTGGCTCTGACATCAATTGCAATGAAGTGCTTCGAGAGATTGGTTATAGCACACATCAACCACAGCCTACCGGTCAACCTCGACACTTTGCAATTCGCCTACCGGAGCAACAGGTCAATGGCAGATGCCGTCTCTCTGGCCCTACATTCCGCCTTAGAACACCTGAAGAATAAAGACATACGTAAGGCTCCTTTTCATTGACTACAGCTCTGCCTTTAATACCATCATTCCAAATAAACTGATTCCTAAGCTCCAGAACCTGGGCCTTAGCACTCAGATCTGCAGCTGGATCTTCAACTTCCTCACAGACAGGACCCAGGCTGTAAAAAACCCAGCTCTCCTCTACAATCACTCTGAGCACCAGTGCCCCACAAGGCTGTGTACTCATCCCCCTGCTGTACTCACAGTACACCCATGATTGTGTAGCCAAGTTTCCATCGAACTCAATATATAAGTTTGCTGATGACACCACAATTGTAGGCCATATCTCGGGTAATGATGAGTTTGAGTACAGAGAGGAAATTAAGAACCTGGTGGCATGGTGCAAAGACAATAACCTATCCCTCAACGTCAGCAAGATAAAGGAATTGATTGTTGACTTCAGAAGGAGTAGCAGACCACACGACCCAATTTACATCGGTGGTGCGCAAGTGGAACAGGTCAAAAGCTTTAAGTTCCTCGGGGTCAATATCACAAATGACCTGACTTGGACCAACCAAGCAGAGTTCACTGCCAAGAAGGCCCACCAGCATCTTACTTCCTGAGAAAGCTGAAGAAATTTGGCCTGTCCCCTAAAACCCTCACTAATTTTTATAGATGCACCGTAGAAAGCATTCTCCTCGGGCACACCACAACCTGGTATGGAAGTTAGAAACATAGAAACATAGAAAATAGGTGCAGGAGTAGGCCATTCAGCCCTTCGAGCCTGCACCGCCATTTATTATGATCATGGCTGATCATCCAACTCAGAACCCCGCCCCAGCCTTCCCTCCATACCCCCTGACCCCCGTAGCCACAAGGGCCATATCTAACTCCCTCTTAAACATAGCCAATGAACTGGCCTCAACAGTTTGCTATGGCAGAGAATTCCACAGATTCACCACTCTCTGTGTGAAGAAGTTTTTCCTAATCTCGGTCCTAAAAGGCTTCCCCTCTATCCTCAAACTGTGACCCCTCGTTCTGGACTTCCCCAACATCGGGAACAATCTTCCTGCATCTAGCCTGTCCAATCCCTTTAGGATCTTATACGTTTCAATCAGATCCCCCCTCAATCTTCTAAATTCCAACGAGTACAAGCCCAGTTCATCCAGTCTTTCTTCATATGAAAGTCCTGCCATCCCAGGAATCAATCTAGTGAACCTTCTTTGTACTCCCTCTATGGCAAAGATGTCTTTCCTCAGATTAGGGGACCAAAACTGCACACAATACTCCAGGTGTGGTCTCACCAAGGCCTTGTACAACTGCAGTAGTACCTCCCTGCTCCTGTACTCGAATCCTCTCGCTATAAATGCCAGCATACCATTCGCCTTTTTCACCGCCTGCTGTACCTGCATGCCCACTTTCAATGACTGGTGTATAATGACACCCAGGTCTCGTTGCACCTCCCCTTTTCCTAATCGGCCACCATTCAGATAATAATCTGTTTTCCTATTTTTGCCACCAAAGTGGATAACTTCACATTTATCCACATTAAATTGCATCTGCCATGAGTTTGCCCACTCACCCAACCTATCCAAGTCACCCTGCATCCTCTTAGCATCCTCCTCACTGCTAACACTGCCGCCAAGCTTCGTGTCATCCGCAAACTTGGAGATGCTGCATTTAATTCCCTCATCCAAGTCATTAATATATATTGTAAACAACTGGGGTCCCAGCACTGAGCCTTGCGGTACCCCACTAGTCACCGCCTGCCATTCTGAAAAGGTCCCGTTTATTCCCACTCTTTGCTTCCTGTCTGCTAACCAATTCTCCACCCACACCAATACCTTACCCCCAATACCGTGTGCTTTAAGTTTGCACACTAATCTCCTATGTGGGAGATTGTACTATCCAAGACCGAAAGAAGCTGCAGAAGATCGTGAACACAGCGCAGCACATCACACAAACCAATCTTCTGTCCTTGGACTCACTTTACACCACACGCTGTTGGAGCAGTGCTGCCAGGATAATCAAGGACACGACCCACCCAGCCAACACACTTTTCATCCCTCTTCCCTCCGGGAGAAGGCTCAGGAGCTTGAAGACTCGTACGGCCAGATTTGGGAACAGCTTCTTTCCAACTGTGATAAAGACTGCTGAACGGATGCTGAACGGATTCTGACCCGGATCTGGGCCGTACCCTCCAAATATCTGGACCTGCCTCTCAGTTTTTTTTGCACTACCTTACTTTCCATTTTTCTATTTTCTATTTAAGATTTATAATTTAAATTTTAAATATTTACAAATTTTTACTATTTTTAATATTTTAATATTTAATATTTGTAAGCCAGGGAGTGGGAAGCGCAGAATCAAAAATCGCTGTGGCGATTGTACATTCTAGTATCAATTGTTTGGCGATAATAAAGTATAAAGTATAAAGTATAGAGGGAGATTGAAAATCTGGCTGAGTGGTGTCACAACAACAACCTCTTTCTCAGTATCAGTAAGACCACAGAGATAATTATTGACTACAGGAGGAGGACACCAGAGTTCCATGAGCCAGTCTTCATCAGGGAATCAGAGGTGGAGAGTTTCTGTAGCTTTAAATCCTCGTTACTATCATTTCAGTGGATCTGTCCTGGGTCCAGCAATTAAGTGCCATGATGAAGAAAGCAGAGCACCCACTTTACTTTCTTAAAAGTTTGCAAAGATTTGGCATGTCCTCTAAAACTTTGACAAACTTCTACAGATGTGTAGTGGAGAGCATAATGACTGGCTGCATCACAGCCTGGTCCAGAGGGAGCAATGCCCTTGTACTGAAATACCTACAAAAATATTGGATATGGCTCATCCATCACAGATAAAGCCCTTCCCACCATTGAGCTGTCATAGGAAAGCAGCATCCATTGTCAACAACCTCCACCATCCAAGTCATGCTTTCTTCTTGCAGCTGCCATCAGGAAAGTATCAAAGCCTCAGGACCCAAACCAGCAGATTCAGGAACAGTTAATACCCCTCAACCATCAGGCCCTTGAACCAGAGGGGATAACTTCACTAGCCTCATCAGTCAATTGTTCCCAGTGTACTGGACTCACTTCCAAGGACTCGTCATCTTAAATTCTCAAAATTTATTGTTCATTTATTTATTTATCTATCTATTTATTTATTTCCCTGTCTTTTTGTATTTGCAGTTTTTTTCACATTAGTGATTGGGTGTGGTCTTTCAATGACGCTATTGTGTCTCCTTTATTTACTGTGATCGCCTGCAAGAAGATGAACCTCAGGGTTGTATATGATGACCTTTATGTACTTTGATAATAAATTTACTTTAAACTTTGAAATAAATGTTTCTAACTGGGCCTCAATAACCCCATCTGCAATGAGATCCTGCATTTGCTCTCTTGCCAACCTCAGTCAGTTCGGATGGTAAAAACAACTCCTCCACAATCTCCATCAGCATCGGTGCTTAGACCCTGCTCTACTTGCTTTACACCTGTGACTGTGTGGCTCAGGACAGTTCCAACATCATATACAAATTTGCTGATGTCACCTCTGTTGTGGGCCATATTAAAGGTGGTGATGAACCAGCATAGAGGAGGGAGATTGAAAACCTGGCTGAGTGGTGTATATCAACAACCTCTCACTCAATGTCAGCAAGATCAAGGAACTGATTGTAGAATTCAGGAGAGGGAATCCAGAGATCTGTGAGCCTGTCATCATTGGAAGATCAGAGAGGGAGAGGGTCAGTAGCTTTAAATCCCAGTGTGTCACTATCTCAGAAGACCTGTCCTGGACCCATCATATAAATATAATTACAAAGAAAGCACAACAGTGCCTCTACTTCCTCAGGAGTCTGCGGAGATTCAACACGTCATCAAAAACCTCGACAAACTTCTATAGATGTATAATGGAAAGTGTACTGACTGGCCACATCAGCCTGGTATGGGAACACTAATGCCTTTGAACATTAAATCCTACAAAAGGTTGTGGATTCAGCCCTCCCAACCATTGAGCACATCGACATGAAACACTGCCGTAAAAAAGCAGCATCCATCAAAGATCCTCATCCCCCAGACCATGCTCTCATCTCACTGCTGCCATCAACTAGAAGGTAACGGAGCCCCAGGACTCACACCACCAGGTTCAACAACAGATACTACCCCTCCACCATCAGACTCTTGAACAAAAGAGGATAACTACACTCATCTATTGAGATGTTCCCACAAGCAATCATCTCAATTTAAGGACTCATTATCTTGTTATTTCATGCTCTCGTTATTTATTGCTATTTATTTATATTTGCAGTTGCACAATTGTCTTCTATGCTCTTGCTCTTTTATTGATCCTGTTTACAGTTACAATTCGATAGATTTGCTGAATATGCCCGCAGGAAAAAGAATCTCAGGGTTCTAGGTGCTGACATGTATGTTCTCTGATGATAAATGTTACTTTGAACTTTGAAATAAGTGTTTCTGCATTAAAAACCATGAATGCTGCATTTCATGACAACATTCATTCAGGTGGGAATTTTCCCATTCATCAATCATTTCATCAATTTACCAAAACTCATTAAAGTAATTGTTTAAAAGCTCCATAACATTTCAATGCTTTGGCATTTACTTTGGTCATGACTATTCAACCACTCATCCAAAAATCTCTGTTTAAAGTACCTTGTCACCATTTATTAGCACAGTAATGACTGTTCTCCATGCATCTTCTGCCTTGCTCGATGCAACGATGATAAAGCTGGTTTGGTTTGTTGATGGAACGTCACTAACAAGAACCCTTCCATCAGATTCCACTTGGAAAGAGGGATCATCCATATGGAATTCCAGGCCATTCGGTTCACTGCAGTTGAAGTGAACTACAAAAATAAAAAGGAAAATAACACATAAGCAGATTATCATCCAAACACCATTCCTGACTGATTGGTTTTACAGAAGAAAAACCTTCACACAAACTATAAATGTTGTATTATAACAATGTACTTTCTGCTTGGATGTAATGGACTTTGCACATTCTAACCACATGTCACAAGGGACAAAGATTTACCTTCTCATTCCCCATGTTTCACTGTGTTGATTAACCCTCCCACAATTTTCATCAGAATTATTTTTTAGAATTAGAATTAGAATTTATTTAAATCTTACATCCATCCCACAACGTGAGGGAGTAAAACTCTTTGTGTAATGACTCTGTTGCAATGTACAGACATGTGAATTTAGAAGTCTTATGGCTTGTAGAAAGAAGCTGTCCCGTAGCCTGTTGGTCCTGGCTTTAATGCTGCGGTTGTGTTTGCCAGGGGGAAGTAGCTGTAACCGTTTATGGTTGGTGTGACTGGTTTCCCCGATGATCTTCCACGCCTTCTTTATGCACCAGCTGCTATAAATGTCCTCAATGGAGGAAATTTCACATCCACAGATACGCTGGGCTGTCTGTACCACTCTCTGCTGTGCCCAGCGATCAAGGTTGGTGCAGTTTCCGTACCTGGCAGGGATATAGCCAGTCAGGATGCCCTCAGTGGTGCCCCTGCAGAAAGTCTTGAGGATTTGAGGGCTCATGCTGAACTTCTTCAGTTGCCTGACGTGCAAGAGATGCTGTTGTGCATTTTTTTGCCACAAAGTCGGCGTGTACAGTCGAGGTGAGATCATCGGCAATGTGTACACCGAGGAACTTGAAACTACTCACCCTCTCAACTGCAGACCCATTGATGATGATCGAGCCAAACTCAATGCCCTTCTTCCCGTAATCCACAATCAGCTCCTTTTGTTTCTTGGATATACTGACATTGGAGAGGGTTCAGAGAAGATTTACAAGAATGATTCCAGGAATGAAAGGGTTACCGTATGAGGAACGTCTGACAGTTCTTGGGCTGTATTCCCTGGAGTTCAGGAGCATGATGGTGGGATCTCATAGAAACATTCCGAATGTTAAAAGACCTGAACAGGTCAGATATGGCAAAGTTATTTATCATGGTAGGGGATTCTAGGACAAGAGGGTACGACTTCAGGATTGAAGGACATTCATTTAGAACTGAGATGCAGAGAAATTACTTTAGTCAGAGGGTGGTAAATCTGTGGAATATGTAGCAACGAGTGGCTGTGGAGGCCAAGTCATTGGGTGTATTTAAGACAGAGATAGATAGGTTCTTCATTAGTCAGGGCATCAAAGGTATGGAGTGAAGGCAGGGGAGTGGGGATGACTGGAAGAATTGGATCACCCCATGATTGAATGGCGGAGCAGACTCTATGGGCTGAATGGCCTACTTCTGCTCCTATATCTTATGGTTTTGTGGACACTGGGGGAGAGGGTGACCATGGTGTCAGGCTGTCAACACAGTTAATGTTCTACGTAGAAGTGATAGAAATGACAGCTTGTTGGATTAAAAGTAACAGTACAGGAAAGCATGTAGACTCCCACACAACTGGTTAAACTAACTATACACATAAAAATCTGAGATCATCAATATGCTGTTCATTTCTGGTGTGTCCTCCATATGCTGGGCCATTATATACTTATCCATTAGTTGACTGGTCATCATTACAGAAACTCAACTGTGACGTAGGGAGGGTGTGCTGTTCTTTTGTGGTCAATCCTCTGAATGTTTTGGAGTTTTCGTATCAGGCTGTGATGCAATCAGTCAATATACTCTCCAATAACTATCTATAGAAGTTGGTCAAATTTCAGATGTCAAGGACATGGGTAGAGAAAAGTGCTGGAAAACGGCCATTAACATCATGAAGGATCCCACCCACGCTGCTCGTGGACTGCTTCTCCCACTGCCACCAGGGAGGAGGCTACATAGCATCTATGCCAGGACTACCGGACACAAAGACATTTACATTCCCCAAGCAGTAAGGCTGATCATCACCTCCACCCACTAATTCCACCACCACTTTATTATTACCTGTCAGTCATCTTGTGTGCATCTCAGTGTGACTTTATGCATATACAATCAATCTATGTATATAATTTATCTTGTGTATTGAATATCTTGGTCATAACTTGTCCTGGTCCCATCACATCAGCACTCTGGCCAAGGAAGCACCGCACCCCCCCCCCCAGTTAAATAAATTTGGCATGAACTAGTTGATGCTCATCAGTTGTTAGAGATGTACCATAGGAACCATTCTATCAGGAGGCATCACAGGTTGGTATGACAACCACTCTGGCCAAGACCACAAGACATTGCAGAGTTATGGACACAGCTCAGTCCATCATGAAAACCAATCTCCCCTTCATTGTCTACGTCGACACTTCCCACTGCCTCAGGAAAGCAGCAGCTTAATCAAAGACCCCTCCTACCTGTCTCATTCTCTCTTCTCCCTTCGTTCATTGGCTAGAAGATACAAAATCTTGAAAACACGTCACCAGGCTCAAGATCAGCTTTTATCTTGCTGTTAAAAGGCTCTTATTTTGATCTCACAATCCACCTCATTGTAGTCCTTCAAAAAGACATGAATCTGCAGATGCTGGAAATCCAAAGCAACACACACAGTACACTGGAGTTGCCACCTGGTCTTTGTTCCCTTTTAGTCTGCCTGAGCTGCACTTTTCCTGAAACTGTTCCATTAAATTCTGCATTCTTTTGCGCATTTTTCTTTCAACTGCCTCGATGTACTTGTGTTCTGAAATGATCTATAGTGATGGCATGCAAACAGCTTTTCACTGTATCTCAGTGCCTGTGACCATAATAAAGTCACTATCAGTGACAAAGATTGATACTTTTTGGATGTCGATGGGAATAAGGGTGATAGGAACAACCATTATCGTATTGAATGGTGGAGCAGGCACGAGAAGCTAAATAGCCTTTTTTTGCTGCTACTTATCCTGTGGTTGTATTATTAAAAGAATGAGTTCTGAGCCAAATCCAGTGCCCAGTTACGCCATTTTGTTCAACATGCACAGTTCCATCATGATGCTAATATTGGCCTCTCCTTCCCTTCCTATCAGTTGCTGAGGAGAGTGAATTCAGACCAGTCTGGAAACAAAGGTGAAGATTCACAGGGGTTGCCTGTGATTTGTGTCACTGGTCCCTGAAACTTGAGTTACAAATGTTTACTATGCCATGGTATTCTGCAGTGTTGTAGTCTGGGCCAGGCCTATCTTCTCCCGTATTGAGTACATGCTCCCTGGCTGCTGCTGACTGCTTTCCACACCTCCGGCGTGCAGCCCATGCATCTGCTAAGTATTGCTCCTCCTGACTTGTATATACATTGTTTCCTATTGTCTTGAAATCTGTTGCACACTGGCCATATATATGTGTATGATTTTCATCACAAAACATAAAGAGAACTAGTTTAAAAAGAATGTGTATAAGGTACATGTTGGTATGGTTTCAATTACTGTTCATCCCCCATGTTCAGATTTCATCAGGACAGTTGCCCTTGCTCATGTTTAGTAGTACGTTAACACTATAGTTAGTTTAACCACGTAAACACGAGGAAATCTGCAGATGCTAGAATTTCAAGCAACACACATCAAAGTTGCTGGTGGAACGCAGCAGGCCAGGCGGCATCTCTAGGAAGAGGTACAGTTGACGTTTTGGGCCGAGACCCTTCGTCAGGACTAAATGAAGGAAGAGTTAGTAAGAGATTTGAAAGTTGGAGGGGGAGGGGGAGATCCAAAATGATAGGAGAAGACAGGAGGGGGAGGGATGGAGCCAAGAGCTGGACGGGTAATTGGCAAAAGGGATACGAGAGGATCATGAGAGGTCCCACTCCCAGCATCTCGCAGGTTCTCTTTTTCTGCTGCCCTGACAATCTCTGCTACTAATACTCCCGCTCCCGGACCAGAACTGAGTCCCGCCTTCGGAACCCCACAGACTCCCGCGACTGCACAGGAACAGGGTATTCCACCATCTGGCAGATATTCTAATGATGTCGGTGACTGAAGGAATTTTATTACGCAATGCGAGCCGACATTCCAAGCCCAGCTTGGTCGTTTCTGTAAGGATGCGCGAAAACTGGCGTACATGGTCAATCTCCTAGATGGACCTCCACTCAGCCTGTTCGACGCTTAACGGAAGCAAGCATAGTCCTTCCGACATTTCGTGGCGGTGTTAAGGAGATTTTTTGACATTCCAGTACGGGGTCAAGAGGCTGCCCACAAACTTGGACCTGCGCTAAGGTAGGAACAGTGAGAGCCTATGCATTCAAATTCCCCACACTTGCAGAGGAGACGGGTTGGAATGAGTGATCTCTCATCATTGCCTTCCAGCGTGGACTGAACGCGGGGGTCCGGTGTGAGAACCTGTCTGGGGCGAGCAGGATAGTTTGGATATCCTGATTAATCTGACTTTTCAAGTTAACGACTGGGTAACTGAGTGGCGCAGGGAAAGAATGTTTGAAACTTCCTCCGAATAGGAACTGATCCGCGTCTTTCCTCACCCACCCTCCATTCCTCACCGCCCAGCCCATGGAGGAGCTTATGCAAGTAGGACTCTTGCACCTGTCTCAGGAGGAACGAGAGCGGCGCGGGAGAACATTGTGCCGATCCAGGACATTTCTGGGCGGCAGGTCAAAAGCGTCCAGTAAAAGAAGATGCACGTCAGCAGCGAGAGGAGTCCTGGCGGGTCAGTTCTCTCTTCAGTCGGCTTTCCCCAATTGTGTAATGCTCGAAGTTTCCTTATCGTGGAGGTCTCTGATCAATGAACCTGGAGTTTATCGACTCCGGTGCAGCCAGCAATCTCATGGACAAATCTCAATTTCAAAGGTGGGGAGTTCCGACTCGGGAATTAAGAGAAAAGATTAACGTCAAGGAGCTGAGCGGTCGACCTCTGGGTACCGGCCAGAACCACTTTTCCACCGAACCCCTCCAAAGGGTGCTCGAAGGCAACCATAGTGAACAACTCTCTTATCTGGTTGATTCGCCTGAAGCATCACTGGTACCTGGTCTCCCCCGGTTATCCCGACATACCCCACGAATCGATTTGTCTGAGTAGGGACCGGCATGCCTGTCTACCTGTCTGGGTCCAGCTCAGTCTCCACTCCATGAGTCCCCTCCGCTATCAGCTAAGGATGCAGGCCTGTCTGGGATTTGGCTGAATATGCGCATCTTCTTGAGGTTTTAAGTAAAAGGAAGACCGTTCCCCACACCGGCCATAACACTCTGTATTACGTAATTGTGAGTGAACTGCCGGGTTTAAGAGAAAGGAACGCCATATCAATGCCCTCATTAGTAAATAAGGATGTGCCATAATGATGACGCATCAATTTTCCTCAAACCAACCACCGATATTCACAAAAGAAACGAGAATGCTAAGAAATTTCAATATTCGGTGCTAAATGTCAATAAATGAACACGAATGAATCACCACTTGCCCCATTAAAATCAGTCCACTGCTGAGAATCAGACAATTATTACAGTACAGGACATGGGCATTCGGCCCGTCTCTGGAAATAGTATCCATCAGTCTACTGCGATAAGGATTTTTCCTGCAACACACATAAAAGTTGCTGGTGAACGCAGCAGGCCAGGCAGCATCTCTAGGAAGAGGTGGAGTCGACGTTTCAGGCCGAGACCCTTCGTCAGGACTAGACGTGTTGCTTGAATTTCCAGCATCTGCAGAATTCCTGTTGTTAAGGATTGTTCCTGTTCCTCTTTACGTTACTCTTAAGGCTGATCTGTAATTCTGCGTCAAATGTACGCTGTAAGTGTACACATCCTACTCAAAGTGGAAGTATGACTACAATGACAAATAGGTTGTAGAGGTTGAGCTGGGGTGGTGGAGGAAAGCGATCAGCCGTAGTTTCTGAATATTATTGAATTTTCCAGCAATTAAACCTCTTTGCTCACAAGAATTAAAACCTTGACAATGAAACACTTCATCGATCCCTTTTTAATATCATTCAGGACAACGTACAGTGGGTATTTCAAACAAATCTAGGTAGACTCAGTAAACTTCAGTGACACCCTACTGCTGAGGGAACTATACCGAAAATCCATGCATTTGTAACTATGCAAAGTGAAACTACAAACTGGGCTGTTGCTGCATTACATGAATTTCGTGACTGATGTGGCATCATTTTAACCAATACAAAGTTGTTGGCAATCCCATCAATAAAAACTATGCAACTTCCTCTGAAAGTTTCAGACACTTGACAATCGGATTAGTTCCTCAAAGACTGCTCAAGCGACACAAGTCCAACTCAAGGAAAGTAGAGCATTTTAGCTGAAAACGTTTAGTATAAAATAACTTTCCGACAAAATGAAGGAACACATCTTGTGCGGCCAGAAGACTTTTCCCAAAGTGGGTGGAGTCTGTTTTTGAAATTGGTATGGCATCCATCTCGCATAAACTTGATCCAAAACCGGACACACAAAAAGCAGTGGAAAATGTACGTAACATAAACTAAAGTTGCCAGTTGTAGTTATAAACGTCTAGTACACAAAACGCAAATTCGCTTGAAGGTTACTATCTGTCAGGTAATATGGAACGGCATACCTGAACCTGTTCTGGAAACAAAACAGAAAATTGACTGAAAACACGACACCAAACTATTCACAGTTCTTAGCTAATCTGGAGCAGATGTTTTGAATTTGGGTATAAAGTGCACAGTTATAATTCGCAGATATGCCGAACTTCCAGTGGAACGTAACCGAGAACGACAGATACATCTGCAGAACAGCATAGAGAGGGAAGGGTGGTCAAACTCTCACTCTGCAATGTTGTGCCTTGCACATTGAAAAGCTAACGACTTTGTACCCCACGCCCCCCGATATCAGAGCCCCTTTTTTGCAGTTCATATCCACTCCCCGGATACTTTGCATCCTTTCCCGCCTGATCTGTCTCTGTGAATTGCAGTCTGAGCCTTAAAACTCGCTCTGCCTTTCCCATACACCCGACGTTATTCCCCGATGAGACCCGGGTGTTTTCCTCGTTCTCACCTCTGCCAAGTACTTGACCCACCGCCAGAGACTCCACCTCGAAAACGTAGGAGTCTTTATCGAACCCCTCGCATCGCTGTGATCCTTCGCCACTGCAAACCTGTCGGACAGAGTCGTTTCATGTTAGATAACGTGAAGCAACCGCTCGCCGCCTGCACCGCCGATCCCCGAGGTCTGTCTAACCCGCCTGGATTGGACCCCACTCGAAAATCTCGGTTTTAATTGGATTAAAAAGATGGGCGAATATACTGTGACGGGAAACCAGAAGCCGGTGTTGGGGCAAGAGTGACCCACCCACACCTGGCGATCCGAGCGAAAAACAATCACACATGAAAGAGCTCACGGCAGCATCTCAGATGAGTTGGAGACGATCAGTGTTGGGGACTGCGGCTCACCTGCAGCAGGAGGGCGAGGATTCCCAGGCAGGAGAAGGTGAAACTACTCATCGGAGCCAGAGCGACTGTCCACCGATCTCTGTTTTATTTGCGGGTTTCTCTCCGCTTTCGCTGCGCTGTGTCCTCTCCCCGCTGCTGCTTAACACAGACTTCCTCTTCTGATAAACATTCGGTAGTTCTTCAACTTTAGGAGGTGTTTCCCTCTCTCCAGGACAAGAGAAAATCTGTAGATGCTTGGAATCCAAAGCAACGCACACAATGTGCTGGAGTAACACAGTCGGCCAGGCAGCATCTATGGAAGAGTAAATAGTCGACGAGAGAGACCCTCTCTCATTCACTCATTGACAAGGTAACCTTGTTTATACTAATCCATGATTACCCTGGTTTTACCTCATCAGACATATTCCCCCTACCCCCACACCATTCCTGCGACTTAACAAGCTTCATTTCTCTCCGACCCACTTCTGACAAAAACTCATCAACACGAAACAGATGTGAACTGACCTGCTGGGTATTTCCAGCATTTTTCTGTTTCCCTTTTAGATTTTTAACATCCACATTTTTTTCTTCATATCTGATGTTTGTCTCTTTATCTGAACATTTCCTTCAGTGGACAAGCTATTCAAATACAAACATGTGTTCCACATATTTTTAGCCATTCAGTCAAGTTAATTCAGCAATCAAGTGGTAGCCAATAAGGGAAGTTACACATGGAGTGAATAAACTAAACAAAATCCTACATCGTTGTGAGCCTACTGAAACACATCCACTAGCTTCTAGGGAACTATTTGGGGGGATTTCTTTGGCATATTTTTGCATCACATTAGTAACGGAGTTAATATTTCATTAGTAGTTAGCCACTTTGGGATATCCACTCAACAACTGCAATCTCTCTTTTACAGCCCAGCAGGGAAGTCCTGAAGAGGGAACTAAGTGATGGGGGAGGTTGGACATAGTTATTCATATCTATGTGTTTTTATTGTATTTTACCATTTGGTCCTTGTTCTAGGCACTGAAGCATCAAAGGATGGCAATTTATGACAGATGTTCACAGTGCTAATGTCTGATTGTAGTAAGCAAACAGTTATGGTCAACCAAACAAAACCCATTGCATAAGATAAAGATGTCTTTCTGTTCAACACTGTCATGTGCTGTAGGACTTTTTGTTTAATAAGGAACTTGCGGAATCCTCAGTACTTTCCTGAGCAATGAAGAAGACTCCATTGAACATGAGTAGCTCCTTTGAATCTGCTCTATCAGTTAACAAAATCATGCCTCATCTATCACAACACCATTTTACTCATATTTGTATTCATAAATCTATTGATTGCCATTTTAAATGTAATGACTGATCATGCCTGATGATCTAGAGCAGGGATTCCCAACTGTTTTTATACCTTGGACCCTAAACGTTAACTGACAGGTCTGTGGAATACTGTTGGTGTACCCCTGTCTAAACTAGGGAATTCCATATATCTGAACCTTTTCAGAGAATTCTCCTCATTGCAGTGACTCTTTAGCTGAACAAATATCCATTCTGCATTTCCCTGGTCAAGCATTTAAGAATGTTCTATGTCTCAATGGGGACAGATCTTCTTAGAGTCACACATCTCAGAAATAGCCCTTGGGCTCATGAAGTCCATGCTGAAAGTACCATTTACCCTCATCCCATTTTATTCTCCTTATCAACTCTCCTCAGATTCTAGCACTGACCCATACACAAGGAGCCATTTCCCATATCAATTCACCTCACAACCCATGCTTCCTTGGGATGTGGGATGTGTGAGGGGATCCAGGAGTGCCCCTATTAACTGATTGAAGAGAGACAGAGAGAGACATTTATCATTGATGGTTTGTTTGGAAAGGAGAGAGAGACACAGAGTTATTTACCACCGATATGTTGCTTTTGAAAAGAGAGAGAGAGACGAAGATTAACGGTTGGACTGTCACTTTAAGGCATTGGAAGTAACTTTGGATTTTTACTGAGTTTGGAGTTGGAGACAGCACCGAGCAGCTCGTAAGTTGCTATGGTGACCGAAGGCAGTGTTATTTAATGGACACCCGATGTTATGATTTTCAGCCGGTTGTTGATATTTCTTCAAGGACTTGTTGCCTGCTTGTGCATTTCCTTTACAGACAAAGGAAGGAGGGACTCTTTGAAAGACAGGTGATGCTCAGCCTGGTGAAATAAGTAGGAGGTCAGATGATGCAGACCTCAGACACATGATCTGGACACCGAATGAGCATTGTTGTGCCTGCAGGGAAAGTGGGTTTTGGAGGATCGATCAGGCGGATCGATCCAAATTGCTATTCCAGTTTGAGGAGAAGGGGTTGACTGGTGGGGAGTTGTCTATGTGTCCACCCTCGCCTGGGTGATAGCTCCACCACAGAAAACCGGTCCCCCTGCTTAAAGTCACAGTCGGTGACTTGTAAAGGATTTTGGAGGACGACGAGAAGATTGACGGCATGAGCTCACCTGAGGACTCAACTCTCTCTCTGTCTCTCTCTCTCTCTTCATCACTACTCAACTAAATACCATGAACTGAACTGAACTGAACTTTACTCAACATCTTAAGACTGTATCTTTTTACCCCTAGACTTAAAGAAGCTTGGTTTTCATACATATATATTCCACACTTACTTTTATATATAATCATTGCTAACCTGTTTGATTTATTTACATTTATATTACTGTATTGCGTAGTTACTAATAAATATTATTAGTTATAGCAATACGAGACTCCAAAGTGGTTTCTATTTCTGCTGGTTCTTTATCCCCGTCATGGGGTATGTGATATTAATTGAGGGCTCGTCTGGGATATGAACAAATTGGTCAGGAGGCTGGTTTGATTTGATTGGGGAGAATCCCTTTTGAATTTGGACTTTTGATTTGGTTGTGTGGAAAAACAGCAGAAATGGATGTTAGAGACTTTCTGAAATCACCAGACCTGGTGACTTTGAAGTTTGCTAAAAAGTATGAGTTGCGGGACATTGCTAAAGAATTGAGAATTGAGGTAAAGAAGGGTGTGAGTAAGGTAGAAATTCAAAGGAAAATAGTTGAATATTATATAGAAAATGGAACATTTGATGAGGAGGCATTATAGGTGTTCCTGGAAAGTGAACCTACTGAGGATGAGCTTCAGCTTCTGTTGGAAATATTAAGAAGGGAGCATGAATTGAGATTAAAACAGCTCAAGAAAGAGGCCAGAGAGGCAGAGAAACAGAGAGAAGAAGCAGAAAAACAGAGGGTCCATGAGGCTAGAGAGGCAGAAAGACAGAGACAGCTCGAAAGGGAGAAATGGCAACATGAAGATCACGTGGCAGAAAGGCAGAGACAGTTTAAAAGGGAGAGGTTGCAGCAGAGAGGTTTAGTGTCGGACCCTGATGATTTTTGCAGCTCAGAAGGGCTAGTTTTGTGTGATGAATTTAAAAGTTGTGTTCCTGATGAGGTAAGGGCATACCCAGTGGCAGAGGATGCCCTTACCCTGCAGGGGTCTGCTGAGAAAGCAGATGAAGAAGTTTTAACCCATGAGGTTGAGTTAACTCCAGAAGAGAGTTTGCCAGAGAGTAGCTGGGAGGTTCGAGATTACCTTGAATTTGAAACTGAGACAAGTGATGACAGCCCAGAAGAGGCAGTTGTTCCGATTGAAAGTGTTCAGGTTGCTGAAGTACCTGTGGATTCATGGGGTACTGAACCTTGTGTTGAAACTCAGTTAAGGTCTGAGGTGTCTGACTTGGTTGAAAGGGAATGCAGTCCTTTTGTGTCAGCTGACCTTGGTTCAGTGAGTAAGGGGTTAACCTTGGTACCAGTGGAATGTGGGGATTCTCAGTCATTTGTAGTAGACTCTGTAGCAGGACGAGGGAGATGTCCTCCTTTTTTAAAGAAAGGGGCTTCCCTTCCTCCACTGTCAACTCTGCTCTTAAACGCATTTCCCCCATTTCACGTACATCTGCTCTCACTCCATCCTCCCGCCACCCCACTAGGAATAGGGTTCCCCTGGTCCTCACCTACCACCCCACCAGCCTCCGGGTCCAACATATTATTCTCCGTAACTTCCACCACCTCCAACGGGATCCCACCACTAAGCACATCTTTCCATCCCCCCCCCCCGCATTCCGCAGGGATTGCTCCCTACGCGACTCCCTTGTCCATTCGTGCCCCCCCCATCCCTCCCCACTGATTTCCCTCCTGGCACTTATCCGTGTAAGTGGAACAAGTGCTACACATGCCCTTACACTTCCTCCCTTACCACCATTCAGGGCCCCAGACAGTCCTTCCAGGTGAGGCGACACTTCACCTGTGAGTCGTTTAGGGTGATATACTGCGTCCGGTCCTCCCGATGTGGCCTTTTATATATTGGCGAGACCCGATGCAGACTGGGAGATCTTTATATTCCGTCTGGGTAGCCTCCAACCTGATGGCATGAACATCGACTTCTCTAACTTCCGCTAATGCCCCACCTCCCCCTCGTACCCCATCTGTTACTTATTTTTATGCACACATTCTTTCTCGCACTCTCCTTTTTCTCCCTCTGTCCCTCTGAATATACCCCTTGCCCATCCTCTGGGTCCCCCCCCCTTGTCTTTCTTCCCGGACCTCCTGTCCCATGATCCTCTCGTATCCCTTTTGCCAATCACCTGTCCAGCTCTTGGCTCCATCCCTCCCCCTCGTCTTCTCCTATCATTTTGGATCTCCCCCTCCAACTTTCAAATCCCTTACTCACTCTTCCTTCAGTTAGTCCTGACGAAGGGTCTCGGCCTGAAACGTCGACTGCACCTCTTCCTAGAGATGCTGCCTGGCCTGCTGCGTTCACCAGCAACTTTTATGTGTGTTGCTTGAATTTCCAGCATCTGCAGAATTCCTGTTGGTTACCTGCAAGATCATGCTGTTATTCAGAGTGATATTATGGAGAGGAAGAAGAGTTGTTGTGGTTTTGGAGTGGAAGTTGCTATGGATACAAGTCGAAGTATAGGTCATAATCAGATGGGTAGTTTATTTGGTCTCTTTCGTAATGTATACATGATTCTGATCAGCCTGATGATGGTACTGAGTTTAATAAACAATGGAGGCATGTTGACAGCTCTCCAAGATAAGAGTGTTTCAGCAAATCAACTAATGAGCAAAGTTGCTATTGAGACCTGTGATGGGAAGACCAAAGGTGAATTATTATGATGTGTCACAGACTTTTCTATCCTCCAGATTTCAGCAGGACTTAGAGAGTAGTACAATTGATAAGGGTAAGGTGTATAAGAAAGGTTTGTCTTTGTTGAGAAAGGAATGTGTCAAGGAACAGAAGCGAGGTTCTGAAATAGTGGCTTTAAGGGAGGTGGCTTTCAGAGGAGAGGAGGTTCAGAGAGTCAGTGGGATATTACCTTAAAGATGGGATGTTGATGAGGAATTGGAGACCAGTCACTGTGCATGCAAGTCATGTGGTGGTTTTGAAAGGTTACAGGGCTGAAATTTTAAACATGGCTTACAGCATGCCTTTGAGTGGACATCATTATGTGAGAAGTGAGGAAAATTAGAACGAGGGGGTTCCCAGAGAGTGGTAGTAGAGGATTGCCTCTCTGATTGGAGAACAGTGGCTAGTGGAGTGCTACAGGGATCAGTGCTAGGTCCATTGTTGTTTGTCATCCATATCGATGATCTGAATTAGATAATGTGGTGAACTGGATCAGCAGATTTGTGGACGATATCAGGTTTGGGGGTGTAGTGGACAGTGAAGCCGGCTATCATGGCTTGCAGCGGGATCTGCATCAGATGGAAAAATGGGCTGAAAAATGCCAGATGGAATTTAGTGCAGACAAGTGCAAGGTGTTGCACGTTACCAAGCAGGGTAGGTCTTACACAGTGAACAGTAAGGCACTGAGGAGCATGGTAGAACAAAGGGATCTAGGAATACAGGCACATGATTCATTGAGCATGGCTTCGCAGGTAGATAGGGTCATAAAGGAAACTTTTGGCAAATGGCATTCATAAATCAATGTATTCAGTACAGAAGAGGGATGTTAAATTGAAGTTTTATAAGACGATAGCTCCTGACAAACCGAGTTAGGGAACTGGAGCTGGATGAACTTCGGATCATTTGGGAGGCAGAGGCAGAAATAGAGAGGAGATACAGGGAGATAGGTACCCCTAAGGGTCAGGAGACAGGTAGCTTGGTGACTGTCAGGAGAGGGAAGGGGAATAGACAGAATGAGCAGAGCACCCCTGTGGCCATTCCCACCAATAATAAGTACATTGTTTTGGATGCTGTTGATGGGGATGACCTACAAGGGACAGGTTGCAATGGTTGCATCTCTGGCACCGAGATGGGACCCTCAACTCAGAAGGGAAGGAGGGAAAAGAGGAGAGCAGTAGTGATAAGGGATTCGATAGTTAGGGGGACAGATAAGAGGTTCTGTGGATGAGATCGAGAATCACGGATGGTCTGTTGCCTCCCTGGTGCCAAGGTCCGCGATATCTCAGATCGAGTCCTCGATATTCTCAAGAAGGAGGGTGAGCAGCCAGATGTCGTGGTACATGTAGGGACCAATGACGTGGGTAGGAAGAGTGAGGAGGTCCTGAAAGGAGAGTTTAGGGAGTTAGGAGCCAAGTTAAAGGACAGGACCTTCAGGATAGCAATCTCAGGATTGCTACCAGTGCCACGTGCAGGCAGGTTTAGAAATAGAAAGATAGCACAGATCAACACGTGGCTGAAGACATGGTGCAGGACGGAGGGCTTCAGATTTATAGATCATTGGGCAGTTTTCCAGGGAAGGTGAGACCTGTTCCAGTGGGACAGTCTACATCTGAACTGGAGGGGGACAAATTTTCTTGCAGGTAGATTTGCTAGAGAGGATTTAAACCAGATACGAGGGGGAGGAGGAACCAGAGTGTAGGAACAGATGTAGGGAAGAAGGAAGAAAATAAATAGTAAAATTGTTTGCGCTGTTAGTGATAAACAGAGAGTAGGAGGTGGAAAATTCTTTAAATGCATCTATTTTAATGCTAGGAGCTTTATAAGAAAGGTGAAGGAGCTTAAAGCATGGATTGATACCTGGAAGTATGATGTGGTAGCTATTAGTGAAACATGGTTGCAGGAGCAGTGTGATTGGCAACTAAATATTCCTGGATTTAATTGCTTCAGGTGTGATAGAATGGGAGGGACAAGAGGGGAAGGTGTTGCATTGCCTGTCAGAGAAAATATTACAGCAGTGCTCTGGCAGGATAGATTAGAGGGCTCGTCTAGGAAAGCTATTTGGGTGGAATTGGGGAATGGGAAAGGTGCAGTAACCTTTATGGGGGTGTATTATAGACGACCAAATGGGGAGTGAGAATTGCAGGAGCAAATTTGTAAGGAGGTAGCAGATATTTGTAGTAAGCACAAGGTTGTGATTGTGGGAGATTTTAATTTTACACACACAGACTGGGAAGCCCATACTGTAAAAGGGCTGGATGGTTTGGAGTTTGTAAAATGTGTGCAGGATAGTTTCTTGCAGCAATACATAGAGGTACCAACCAGAGAAGGGGCAGTGTTGGATCTTCTGTTAGGGAATGAGATAGGTCAGGTTACAGAGGTTTGTGTTGGGGAGCACTTCGGGTCCAGTGATCACAATGCTATTAGTTTCAATATAATCATGGAGAAGGATAGGTCTAAAGCCAGGGTTGAGATTTTTGGTTAGAGAAAGGCTAACTTTGAGGAGATGCGAAAGGATTTAGAAGGAGTGGATTGGGACAATTTGTTTTATGGGAAGAATGTAATACAGAAATGGAGGTCACTTAAAGGTGAAATTTTGAGTGTACAGAATCTTTATGTTCCTGTTAGGATGAAAGGAAAGGTTAAAAGTCTGAGAGAGCCACGGTTTTCAAGGGATATTGGAAACTTGGTTCGGAAAAAGAGAGATATCTGCAATAAATATAGGCAGCATAGAGAATCTGAGGTGCTTGAGGAATATAAAGAATGTAACAAGAATCTTAAGAACGAAATTAGAAAAGCTAGAAGAAAATATGAGGTTGCTTTGGCAAGTAAGGTGAAAATAAATCCCAAGGGTTTCTACGATTATATTAATACCAAAAGCATAGTGAGGGATAAAATTGGTCCCTTAGAGAATCAGAGTGGAGCCAAAAGAGATGGGGAAGATTCTGAACAATTTCTTCGGTATTCACTAAGGAGAAGGATATTGAATTGTGTAAGATAAGGGAAACAGGTAGGGAAGTTCTGGAAACTATGATGATTAAAGAAGAGGAAGAACTGGTGCTTTTAAGGAATATAAAAGTAGATAAGTCTCCGGGTCCTGACAGGATATTCCCTAGGACTTTGAGGGAAGTTAGTGCGGAAATAGCAAGGGCTCTGACAGAAATATTTCAGAAGTCATTAGAAACAGGGATGGTGCCGGAGGATTGGCATATTGCTCATGTTGTTCCGTTGTTTAAAAAGGGTTCTAAGAGTGGTGGTGGCATCCGCTAGTCTCGCGAGACCATGGCTCTGCGCCTGGAAGGTCTTGCT
Organism: Mobula hypostoma; assembly: GCF_963921235.1. Lineage (NCBI taxonomy): Eukaryota > Metazoa > Chordata > Chondrichthyes > Myliobatiformes > Myliobatidae > Mobula > Mobula hypostoma. Next base: position 45,996,056 of record NC_086110.1, read on the forward strand.
TCAGTCTGTGTTAGAGCAGCGTCTGTTGTGGCTGTAGAGGCCCACACGGGAGTGACAGTCTCGGCTGCATCGACTGCACTTGAAGGCGCTGTCCTCCAGTGTTGTCTTGGTGCTGTTTTTCCGACAAGTGCGCTTTTCTTCAACAGCAAGCCTCAGCTTCTCTTCTCTTTTTAGACCTCTGCGTAGTTCCAGCCTCCAGTGAGAGCGATCGCTTGCGATGTCCTCCCACCTCTCGACGTTCATTTTCAGTGGCTTCATGTCTCTCTTTCAAACGTCTTTGAAACGAAGATGGGGCCGCCCTTGTGCTCTCTTGCCGGAGGCCAGTTCCCTGTACAGCAGGTCTATCGGGATCCTCCCGTCTGACATGCGGTGTACGTGGCCCAGCCAGCGGAGACAGCATTGTTGGAGCAGGGTGAAGAGGCTGGGTATCTGGGTGCGTGCCAGGACCTCATTGTTGGTGACTCGGTCAGGCCACATGATGTCCAGGATGTGTCTCAGGCTGCGAAGGCGGAAGGCGTTGAGACGCTGCTCTTGTCTGTAGTAGAGGCTCCAGGTCTCGCTGCCGTTAAGCAGTGTTCTGAGGACGCAGGCCCAGTAGACTGTAACTTTGGTGTGCGTCATCAGCTTTCTGTTCTTCCAGACTCTCTTTGTCAGCCTGGCGAATATTGAGGCTGCTCGTCCGATCCGTCTATTGATCTCAGGGTCTAGGAAGAGGCTGTCCGTGATGGTGGAGCCAAGTTATGTAAACTCATGAACTACCTCCAGCTCGTAGTTGTTGATGGTAATGGCAGGGGGGTGCTCAAATGCTCCACAATCGACATGATCTTCTCCCTTCGACAGCTACAAGAGAAATGCAGAGAGCAAAGACAACCACTCTACGTCACTTTCATTGACCTTACGAAGGCCTTCGACCTTGTGAGCAGACACGGCCTGTTCAAAATCCTTGCCAGGATTGGTTGTCCCCCAAGGCTCCTCAGGATAGTTCAGTCATTCCACACAGACATGAAGGGCGTCATTCAGTTCGACGGCTCTTCTTCGGAGGCCTTCAACATCCGCAGCGGTGTGAAGCAGGGCTGTGTGCTTGCCCCCACCCTGTTTGGCATCTTCTTCACAGTCATGCTGAAGCACGCCTTTGGAACATCAACTGATGGTGTCTACCTCCACACCAGATCGGACGAGAGGCTGTTCAGTCTGTCCCAGCTGAGGGCAAAAACCAAGGTTCGTGAAGTACTCATCAGGGACATGTTGTTTGCAGATGACGCGGCACTGGCAACACACTCTGAACAGCAACTGCAATGTCTCATGGACAGCTTCTCAAGAGGCTGCCAGGACTTCAGCTTGACCATCAGCCTGAGGAAAACCAACGAGTTGGGCTGAGGCATTGAGCACCCCACTGCCATTACCATCTAAGTGTAAACCTAGCAATTGTCGGCCTGTGAGTTTGACGTCAGTGGTGGGTATATTGATGGAAAGTATTCTTAGAGAAGGTATATATAATTATCTGGATAGACAGGGTCTGATTAGGAGCAGTCAACATGGATTTGTGCGTGGAAGGTCATGTTTGACAAATCTTCTTGAATTTTTTGAATATGTTACTAGGAACGTTGACAAGGGTAAAGCAGTGGATGTTGTCTAAATGGACTTCAGTAAGGCCTTTGACAAGGTCCCACACAGAAGGTTAGTTAGGAAGGTTCAATCGTTAGGTATTAATATTGAAGTAGTAAAATAGATTCAGCAGTGGCTGGATGGGAGACGCCAGAGAGTGGTGGTGGATAACTGTTTGTCAGATTGGAGGACGGTGACTAGTGGTGTGCCTCAGGGATCTGTACTGGGTCCAATGTTATTTGTCATATACATTAATGATCTGGATGATGGGGTGGTAAATTGGATGAGTAAGTATGCAGATGATACCAAGATAGGTGGCGTTGTGGATAATGAAGTAGGTTTTCAAAGCTTGCAGAGAGATTTAGGCCGGTTAGAAGAGTGGGCTGAAAGATAGCAGATGGAGTTTAATGCTGATAAATGTGAGGTGTTACATTTTAGTAGGACTAATCAAAATAGGACATACATGGTAAATGGTAGGGCATTGAAGAATGCAGTAGAACAGAGGGATCTAGGAATAATGGTGCATAGTTCCCTGAAGGTGGAATCTCATGTGGATAGGGTGGTGAAGAAAGCTTTTGGTATGCTGGCCTTTATAAATCAGAGCATTGAGTATAGAAGTTGGGATGTAATGTTGAAATTGTACAAGGCATTGGTGAGGCCAAATTTAGAGTATTGTGTACAGTTTTGGTCATCGAATTAGGAAAGATGTCAACAAGATAGAGAGGGTACAGAGAAGATTTACTAGAATGTTACCTGGGTTTCATCACCTAAGTTACAGAGAAGGATTGAACAAGTTGGGTCTTTATTCTTTGGAACGTAGAAGGTTGAGGGGGGACTTGATAGAGGTATTTAAAATTATGAGGGGGATAGATAGAGTTGACGTGGAAACAAGAGGACATGAGTTGAGAGTTAAAGGGCAAAAGTTTAGGGGTAACATGAGGGGGAACTTCTTTACTCAGAGAGTGGTAGCTGTGTGGAACGAGCTTCCAGCAGAAGTGGTTGAGGCAGGTTTGATGTTGTCGTTTAAAGTTAAATTGGACAACTATATGAACAGGAAAGGAATGGAGGGTTATGGGGTGAGTGCAGGTTGGTGGGACTAGGTGAGAGTAAGAGTTCGGCATGGACTAGAAGGGCCAAGATGGCCTGTTTCCGTGCTGTAATTGTTATATGGTTATATGGTTATATGATAGTGAGGTTTAATTTGGAGTATAGTATGCAGTTTTGGTCTCCTGCCTACTGGAAAGATGTAAACAAGGTTGAAAGAGCACAGAGAAAATTTACGAAGATGTTGCCAGTCAGATCTGGAGGACCAGAGTTATAAGGAAAGATTGAATAGGTTAGGACCGTATTCTTTAGAATGTAGAAGATTGAGAGGAGGTTTGAAAAAGGTACATACACAAAATTATGAGGCATATAGATAGAGTAAATGTAAGCAAGCTTTTTCCACTGAAGTTGGGTGGGACAACTACCGAAGGTCATAGGTCAAGGCTGAAAGGTGAAAAATTTAAGGGGAACATGAGGGAAAACTTCTTTACTCAGAGGTCGTGAGAGTGAGAATGAAAATTATCAGTACAACAATAACTTATGAACCTCTTGAGGGAACTTGTGGAGAAACTGGTTCTACTCACTATTTATTTTGCAAATATGTTGCGTATGCCTTCCAACATGTTCCAAGGCCTCCTGTTCTCCGAGCCACAATGAGCAGACTAATGTCAGATTACAGAGTGGGATAAGAGAATCAGACGAGTTCCTTATCCAGAGTATAGAAAATTATTTTAGACACATTCTTTGGCATATTTTCACACCACATTGGAAACAGATAATAGTTCATTAGTAGTTCAGCACTTTGGGTCATCCACTCAACAAATACAAGCCTTTCTGAAGCAGGAAAGACCTGGAGTGGGAGATTAGCCATTATGATTCATACTTATAAGCTCTTGCTCTATGTTAGCAAGTCTCGGTAAACTCAACAAGTTAAATCGGAATAAAAATACAGACGTTTGTACTTTGATTTGTTGGACTTCAGGTCAATAGTGAATTTGAAGGCTTAACCAAACTTGAATATCAAGGATTGGTTGAATTGAGTAGTAGACATGCAGTGTTCAAAACTAGTTCATACACAAAATTGGGTACAATTTTAGTCCCAATTTCAAAGAAAATGGAACCATCATTCTTCAAACCAGTGTGCTGAGCTGTGTAATTTCAACCACGTCTATTAATGCTATTCACCATGTCCTTACTCACTTTGACCACAGAGCATGAACATCCCTGTCTGCAGTAAAATACTCAAAAGTTGCAGGAACTGATAACAAAGACAATTATTTTGGAAGCTATATATAAGATTAACTAAATTATGGAATTATTTTAATCTCCCGTGCTGGGTTGCAGCAGGGGCTCCAAAGAATTTATTTATAATAGATGAAACCTTCAAGGCGAATAGCACATTGGTAGTGTCGATGAGGAATCGCATTGAGTGTACATGGAGAGCAGAGCTACGTAACTTTAAGAGCCAGTTTTCAGTTGTGGTGTCTTTTTAGATGAATTCTGTACAATTGACAGTACATTCTGACAAGTTCAAAAAGCTGAAGGAATGCTTATAATGGTCATAGCATGGCTCTCAGAAGCCATGTAAAAAGTAATGCAAAATGATTGTCTTGATAGTTTTCCAAACCTTTTTATTCGATACACACCTGTTTTTTTCTCTCTCTATTGGCATTTGTAGGCCACAGATGTGCTGTTGAGGAGGTGAGGGGCACTTATTCGAACCAGGCATTTTCAAGTAATAAACAATGGTCTGAGGAAGGCTCTTCTCCACTTTAAACCATGTGTCAGAAACACTTTGCAGATCAGAAGCTTGTTTCTCGGGGAAGTGAATCTGTGGGTTTCAGAATATTGACACTTAAAGCAGTTTGAGCCACAACTTCAACATCTTGTACACTGTGCACTTTAAATAGGATTGAGTATGTTTGTCGTTGTCTTCAAAAATAACATTGAATTATGTTTAATCTACTCTATAACCATTCCATGGCAGATTTCTCAACATTGCAATCCTACCCCCATCATCACACTGCTGATTCTCTGGTCATTGTCACACAGTACTATATGTGGGAGCTTGCTGTGCACACACTAACTTCTACTTTTCTTAAATTACAACAATGTATAATTTATAAGTATTCCCTTGATGGTAAACGCTAAACATATGTTGTCACCACTTAAATGTACAAATGCATGTCTATTTTTTGAAAAACTACTTTTCTTTTAATTTCCTGACATCTTAACAGTAAACAAATCTGACCTCTGGAAGCTGGAACAGGAATGTAAATACCAGCTCGCCTTGACAGCTTTATTTTTCAATGATATTGTCTAATGGCTAACAGGCCTTTTGGCCCATCAAGTGTAGTGGTGAACTGTTACTTTCAGTTGTTTAATAAATCCCCACCTTACAGTGAGTTCATCGAGGAAAATCTCCAGATGCTAAAAGATGGAACTGAAACCTGAAAATGCTAGAAATACTCAACAGTCCACACAACACCTCAGAAGAGAGAAGGAAAATTAACATTTCACATCCATGAGGTTTAGTTGGTCACGAGTCTGCGACATGAACGTGGTTTGTTTCTTCACTGGTAGTGAGTAATCTTCTGAGAATTTCAAGCATTTTCTGTTTTTAGTCTCAGGTCCTAAACCCCCTCATGCCTCCACCCTCAGAATAAGAATGTACATCCTATTGCCTTGTCAAGGTAACAATGTGCAGAAGCAAAGAACTGAATCAGGTAACCCACCAGCCTTTGCAACTTCCTGATGTTGGAGAGTTGTATCAGCTCATTAGGTGTTTAACATCACACCTAATAGAAGAACATTTCTGCCGAGGTATTCGTGTCAAAGCACGGCAGCCCAAATAGTTAGACATTTAAATCAGCACTTTACTCCAAGTACTGACCAACTACCTGGAATAGAGAGCAGATACACGGTGGCAGGGCCTCCGGCACTGAGTCTGACCCTGTGGTCCAGAAGGGTGGGAGGGAGAAGAGGAGAACTGTCGTGATGGGAGACTCTATAGTCAAGGGAGCAGACAGGAGATTTTGTGGACGTGAGAGGGACACCCGCATGGTTTGTTGCCTCCCGGGTGCCAGGGTCCGGAGTGTCTCTGACCGGGTGCACGACATCCTGGTACGAGAGGGAAAGCAACCAGAAGTCATGATACACGTTGGGACCAACGACATAGGCAGGAAGAGGGATGAGGCAAATTATGAGGCTATAAGGCTAGAACTTGCGGGTGTGAACTGGGATGAGGCTTTTGCAGCAAAATGTACTGCGGACATGTGGTCGATGTTTAGCGATCTCATGTGGGATGTTAGGGATAAACTTGTCCTGGTGAGGAAGGTAAAGAATGGTAGGGTGAAGGAACCATGGGTGACAAGTGAGGTGGAAAATCTAGTCAGGTGGAAGAATGCAGCATACATGAGGTTTAGGAAGCAAGGATCAGATGGGTCTATTGAGGAATATAGGGAAGCAAGAAAGGAGCTTAAGAAGGGGCTGAGAAGAGCAAGAAGGGGGCATGAGAATGCCTTGGCGAGTAGGGTAAAGGAAAACCCCAAGGCATTCTTCAATTATGTGAAGAAAAAAAGGATGTCAGGAGTGAAGGTAGGACCAATTAGAGATAAAGGTGGGAAGATGTGCCTGGAGGCTATGGAAGTGAGCGAGGTCCTTAATGAATACTTCTCTTCGGTATTCACCAATGAGAGGGAACTTGATGATGGTGAGGACAATATGAGTGAGGTTGATGTTCTGGAGCATGTTGATATTAAGGGAGAGGAGGTGTTGGAGTTGATAAAATACATTAGGACAGATAAGTCCCCGGGGCCTGACGGAATATTCCCCAGGCAGCTCCACGAGGCGAGAGAAGAGATTGCTGAGCCTCTGGCTAGGATCTTTATGTCCTCCTTGTCCACGGGAATGGTACCGGAGGATTGGAGGGAGGCGAATGTTGTCCCCTTGTTCAAAAAAGGTAGTAGGGATAGTCCGGGTAACTATAGACCAGTGAACCTTACGTCTGTGGTGGGAAAGCTGTTGGAAAAGATTCTTAGAGATAGGATCTATAGGCATTTAGAGAATCATGGTCTGATCAGGGACAGTCAGCATGGCTTTATGAAGGGCAGATCGTGTCTAACAAGCCTGATAGAGTTCTTTGAGGAGGTGACTAGGCATATAGATGAGGGTAGTGCAGTGGATGTGATCTATATGGATTTTAGTAAGGCATTTGACAAGGTTCCACACGGTAGGCTTATTCAGAAAGTTAGAAGGCATGGGATCCAGGGAAATTTGGCCAGGTGGATTCAGAATTGGCTTGCCTGCAGAAAGCAGAGGGTGGTGGTGGAGGGAGTACATTCAGATTGGAGGATTGTGACTAGTGGTGTCCCACAAGGATCTGTTCTGGGACCTCTACTTTTCGTGATTTTTATTAACGACCTGGATGGGGGGTAGAAGTGGGGGTTGGCAAGTTTGCAGACGACACAAAGGTTGGTGGTGTTGTAGATAGTGTAAAGGATTGTCAAAGATTGCAGAAAGACATTGATAGGATGCAGGAGTGGGCTGAGAAGTGGCAGATGGAGTTCAACAGGAGAAGTGTGAGGTGATACACTTTGGAAGGACAAACTCCAAGGCAGAGTACAAAGTAAATGGCAGGATACTTGGTAGTGTGGAGGAGCAGAGGGATCTTGGGGTACATGTCCACAGATCCCTGAAGGTTGCCTCACAGGTGGATAGGGTAGTTAAGAGAGCTTATGGGGTGTTAGCTTTCATAAGTCAAGGGATAGAGTTTAAGAGCCACGATGTAATGACGCCGCTCTGTAAAACTCTGGTTAGGCCATACTTGGAGTACTGCGTCCAGTTCTGGTCGCCTCACTATAGGAAGGATGTGGAAGCATTGGAAAGGGTACAGAGGGGATATACCAGGATGCTGCCTGGTTTAGAAAGTATACATTATGATCAGAGATTAAGGGAGCTAGGGCTTTACTCTTTGGAGAGAAGGAGGATGAGAGGAGACATGATAGAGGTGTACAAGATAATAAGAGGAATAGATAGAGTGGATAGCCAGCACCTCTTCCCCAGGGCACCACTGCTCAATACAAGAGGACATGGCTTCGAGGTAAGGGGTGGGAAGTTCAAGGGGGATATTAGAGGAAGGCTTTTTTACTCAGAGAGTGGTTGGTGCGTGGAATGCACTGCCTGAGTCAGTGGTGGAGGCAGATACACTAGTGAAGTTTAAGAGAGTACTAGACAGGTATAGGGAGGAATTTAAGGTGGGGGGGTTATATGGGAGGCAGGGTTTGAGTGTCGGCACAACATTGTGGGCCGAAGGGCCTGTACTGTGCTGTACTATTCTATGTTCTATGTTCTATACTAAAAGGAAAAGTTGGTCAAACTAGAGTTGTTTTCTCTGAATTGGCGGTAGCTGAGGGGAGATCTGATAGGTTTATAAAATTATGAGAGGCATAGATATAGTCCACAGCTTGTATCTTTTTCTCTGAACTGGAATGTCTAATAGTAAAGGGGATGCATTTAGGGTGAGGGGTGAAACTCCAAAAGAGTTGAAGGGAGTGTTTTTTTTTAAACACAGTGTGGTGGGTAGCTGGAAAGTGCTGCCATAGTGGTGATGGAGAGAGATATGACGGAGGTTTAATCTGCTGTTAGATGGGCACATCAATAGAATGGAAAGATATGGATCATGTCTGGGCAAAAAGGGCTCCACAGTAGCGTAGTGGTTAGCACAATGCTTTACAGTACCAGCAACCCACATTCAACTCCCGATGTTGCCTGTAAGGAGTTTGTACATTCTCCTGGTGACCACGTGGGTTTCCTCTGAGTGTTTCCATTTCCTCCCACAGTCCAAAGACCTACAGGTTGTTTGGTTAATTGGTCATTGTAAATAGTCCTGTGATTAGGATAGGATTAAATCAGGATTCGTTGGGTGGTGAGGTTCATAGTGCCTACTCTGCATTGTATCTTAACAAATAAAAGGGTTTCAGTTAATTAGCATCATTAGCTTAATCAGTTCACAATAACATTGTGGAACACTGTGTTCCTGTGCTGTACTGTTCTTTGTTCCTGCTCTACGAATAGAGGATATATGCCAAGGCCAACAGTTTGCATTCTCTCAATAACTCCAGGCGAAGTCAGCAGGAAAAAAGAGTCCAGTGGACAACTATAGAAAAACACAGGATTGTCTGCACTTTGATCCTTTCAATGTTCTCCACACAAAGATTGTTCCTGATCTTCTTGCTCTGTGCCAGCTGCTGGAAACAGTTCTAAATCCCTTTACTCTAACATACACAAATTCATCAGTCTTGGCTTTGAATTAACTCAGTGCCTGTACCTCCACAGCTCGAGAATTCCAAAGATTCACCATCCTGTGTGTAGAAATTTCTGCTCATTTCAGTCTTTAATGGTACAACACTGGCAGAAAAAATAAACAGGCAGACTATTATTTAAATGGAGAAAGAATTCAAAGTTCTGAGATGCAACGGGACTTGGGAGTCCTCGTACAGGATACCCTTAAAGTTAACCTCCAGGTTGAGTCAGTAGTGAAGAAGGTGAATGCAATGTTGGCATTCATTTCTAGAGGAATAGAGTATAGGAGCAGGGATGTGATGTTGAGGCTCTATAAGGCGCTGGTGAGACCTCACTTGGAGTACTGTGGGCAGTTTTGGTCTCCTTATTTAAGAAAGGATGTGCTGACGTTGGAGAGGGTACAGAGAAGATTCACTAGAATGATTCCGGGAATGAGAGGGTTAACATATGAGGAACATCTGTCCGCTCTTGGACTGTATTCCTTGGAGTTTAGAAGAATGAGGGGAGACCTCATAGAAACATTTCGAATGTTAAAAGGCATGGACAGAGTGGATGTGGCAAAGTTGTTTCCCATGATGGGGGAGTCTAGTACAAGAGGGCATGACTTAAGGATTGAAGGGCACCCTTTCAAAACAGAAATGCGAAGAAATTTTTTTAGTCAGAGGGTGGTGATTCTATGGAATTTGTTGCCGCGGGCAGCAGTGGAGGCCAAGTCATTGGGTGTATTTAAGGCAGAGATTGATAGGTATCTGAGTAGCCAGGGCATCAAAGGTTATGGTGAGAAGGCAGGGGAGTGGGACTAAATAGGAGAAAATGGATCAGCTCATGATAAAATGGCGGAGCAGACTCGATGGGCCGAATGGCCTACTTCTGCTCCTTTGTCTTATGGTCTCATTGTAACACTGTGAATCTGGTTTGAGATTCATCAGCCAGGGGAAATATCCTCGCTGCAATCAGCCTGCCAGGCTCTGTAAGTTTCAATGAGATTGCCTATCATTCTTCTGGACTCACATGTCCAGGATACTCAGTCTCTCCTTACACTGTAAACCCACCATCCACTGCATTCCCTCCATAGCAAGTACCAGGTAAGCAGATCAAACTGAAATCAATACTTGCCTCATTGATGCAAACATCACTCCAGGGCCTTGACCAGACAAATCTACACCCAGTGGCCACTTTATTCGGAATAAAAGATAATTAATAAAGAGGCCAGTGAGAGTAGAATGACACTTTTGAGTGAGACCTCAAAACTGTAAAGAGAATTGCAGAGACAAATAAGGGTTCTGTTTGATCTGGTGGCTGTCTCACCCGGGCAGCAGAACTTTCAGGTCAAACTGACAAGGCAGTAGGGACAGACTCTTAGTTCCCCATTTCAACTTCAACTTTTGGTGTCCAGAAACTAGTGCCACTGATCAAATCCTCTTATAAAGGGAAGTGGTGTGTGTTATAGAGAAAATTCAGCACTTCCATTTGGTAGCCATGCTAAAAGGGATGAGTAAGACAAGGGATTCAGCAGATGCTGGAAATTTCAAGTAATGCAAACAAAATGCTAGAGAAACTCAGCAGGTCAGGCAGCATCTATAGAAAGGAATAGAGTCCACGTTTTGTGCTGAGACCCTTCATCAGGAAGTGTATCCCGAAACACTCTTTGTAAATGGCAGAAAGCTTTTGGTTTATCAGGTTAGCAGAATGGGCAAAGAAATGGCAATGGAATACAGTGTTGGGAAGTGTATGGTTCTGCACTTTGGTAGAAGAAGTGGGAGATGAAAGATCGAAAGCAGCAAGCTGGCTGCTGGCTGTGTGCCCAGAGACCTGAGTTCTTTGGGCACAGAGCTCGGAAAAAGCGACGCAACAGACTTTTAACCTCGTAACTCAGTGAGTTGTTTGTTATGTCTCCCGTCTCACTGTGAAACGGAGACATCTCTTTTTCCTTTATTAGCGGGAAGAGAGAGAGAGCCTGTGGTATGTCGAATACTGGGTGAATGAGTAGCCTTTGGGGTACTGCAAGTCTGTGTCCTTATTGATGCTTTGCTGCACACTTGAATGCTCAGTGGGGGGTGCCGATGCTTTTTTGCTGGTGGGGGAGGGGGAATTGTTGCTGGGGGCTTTGGAGTTCTAACATTTAACTGTCATTCATTCTTTGGGACACACCTCTGTTTTCATGAAAGGTCATGAAGAGAAAACATTTCAGGATATGTATTGTATACATTTCCCTGACATTAAATGTACCTTTAAAACCTTTGAAATGAAAGGGTTGACTATTTTCTAACTGGAGAGAAAATACAGAAACTTGAGATGCGAAGGGACTTGTGGGTCCTTGTGCAGGATTTTCTAAAGGTTAATTTGCAGTTTAGTCTGTGGTTGTTGCAAGGATGTGGCTGGGGACGAACCCAAGAGGGGACACAGGCGCGGAGACAGGGTCGGGAGGCGTTAGCGCAGCCGCGAACATGGAACAGGTATTCAGGAGAAACTTTACACGGAGACAAGGTTTACGTAGATTATCCAGAGAATGGTACGGAGCTTAGAACTGACAGTCCTAAGGAATCAGGAAACGAGGTTTACACACACTAAAATAGACCAACGAACTAGCGAAGCATGACAGTGACACCAGGGTTCTTATCCTCAGTTCACTGATGGAAAGCAGGTGTGCGGTAATTAATGAAAACTGGGAAAAATTAGAAATCAGGGGGCTGGATTGCGAATTGTTTCGGGGAGTGGGCGCATGTGTGAATGTGGTTTGGAACCTGTTGAGGGAAAAGGAGTGGAGAAGGAGCGGGAATTGCTGGGAGGGGGTCGTGTTGGTCCGGTAATGGCGGACAAGGTGAGAGGGGGAGTTGAGGGAAAGAAAGTGGAGAAGGAGCAGGATAGGGATTCGGGATCAGAGGTAGACAGCTGGGGAGAGATGGATTATTGTGAAGGGAGAAATAAAGGGAATGAGGAGATAGTGAGGTGACGGATGAATGAAAACCGAGACAAAGGGAATAAAAGAATAAGAAATGATAGTGGAGAAAGCTCTGAAAGTGAGGAAGATGAACAAGCTCAGAGAGGAGGTGTTGTCATAATTAGGTTTAATGAGAAGGCTCAGGGACATATGAAGAAAATTAACCCGTTTGTGCTAACAACAACTGGAAAATAAGATAGGGGAAATAGTATTTGCGAAAGTCCTTACCGATGGCAACTTATTGGTAAGACGTGCGAATGAGGAACAACTTGAGAAAGCACTCAAGCTAAAAGAGATAGGAAAATGCAAGGTGGAATACACTGGGAGGGTGGGAGCACAAAATAGTGGTTGTAAAGGAGTGATCACGGGGGTACCAATGAGTATAAATATGGAGGAGTTAAAGAGAAATATCAACGGAGGGAAAGTAATCAATGTTCAAAGACTGAAAACAACAAAGGAGGGAGTGAAAAAGGAAAGTGAATCAGTATTGATTGAATTTGAAGAAAGAGTGCCATGGACGGTGTTCCTGGGTTTCATGAGTTACCCAGTAAGGGTGTATGTGCCAAAGCCACTGAGGTGCTATAATTGTCAAAGGTTTGGACACATAGCTAAAAACTGTAAAAGGCAGAGGAGATGTGCTAGATGTGGGGGTGATCATGAATATGGAAAGTGCGGAACAGGAGTGCAACCAAAATGCTGCAATTGTGGAGGAGCTCATAATGTTGCATATAGTGGGTGTGAGGTTGTCAGACGGAAGACTAAAATTCAAGAAATAAGAGTGAAAAGAAAGATTACTTATGCAGAAGCTGTAAGAATGTCAAGAGAACAGAATAATGCTCCTAATGAACAGGGAGCAATAGGGATACGAGAAATATAACAAAGAACAAATGACAGGATTTATGTAGACAAAAAGGCTCTAGTAACATTCATTGCAGGAGTGATTAATAGTACGGCTGAGGTAAAGTCAAAAAGTGACAAAATTCAACTGGTGGTCAAAGCAGCAGTAAACCATTTAGGGTTAGTAGGACTGACATGGGAAGAAGTGAGGGAAAACCTCACTAATCAGTCAAGCCAGGAAGTGTCATGAGTTGGTTAATACTAATTATGGTGATTCTTTTACAATGGAATGCAAGGAGCTTACTGGCCAATAGCCAGGAATTCAAACACTTTACTAAAGAAATGGTTGTAAAATCGGATGTAGTGTGTATTCAGGAAACTTGGTTGAAACCAACTTTAGACTTTGTGGTATATGGGTATACAATGGTAAGGAAAGAAGGAAATCTAGGGGGAGGAGGGGGTTGTGCTATGTTAATCAAGCAAGGTATACCATATAGGGTACTGGAAAAAGGAGATGATCAGGGATACATAGTGGTGGAAGTGTGGGAGAGAGGGGAGGGAGTGGTTATAATTATCTACTACAATCCATGTAAAAGGTTGGATTTGGACAGCCTATTAAGAATACAAGGACAAAGCAGACATAAAGTAGTGTGGTGTGCAGATTTCAATGCTCATAGTACAATATGGGGGGGATCAGATTACAGATCCAAATGGAAAGGTAATTGAAGATTTGATGGAAGAAAGGGATTTGGTGTGTATGAATGATGGTAGAGGCACAAGGATAGACATAACAACAGGAACTGAATCACTGTTAGATATTACGTTAGTGTCTAATACCTTGGCTGGCATTAGTAACTGGGGAGTTTGGACTGCTTCAACAGTAGGCAGTGATCACGACCCACTTTTATGTTCAGTGGGTGAAAGAGTTGAAGTAAGACCAGGTGGCAGAATCCCAAAGTGGGTGTTTGGAAAAGCAGATTGGGATAAGTTTCAGAAGTTGAGTGAAGAAGGGTTGACAAAGATTGACATTTCTGGAAATATAGATGAATTAAACAGTCAGGTGACTTCAGCAATTATTATGGCAGCAGAAGGATCTATACCTAGGAGTAAAAATAGGATGAATAGAAAACTGGTACCATGGTGGACAGAGGAATGTTGTCAGGCTGTGAAAAACAGAAATAGAGCATTCAGGCTAGTTAAAAGAACTCATAATATGCAGCATTTGGTTCAATATAAGAAAGCACAGGCAGTGGCGAGAAGAACTATACGTCAAGCTAAAAGGGCAAGTTGGAGGAGTTTTTGCAACAAAATAGGAAGAACAACACCTTTGGGAGAGGTATGGGGAATGATTAAGAGGATAGGAGGAGATAGAAGGGAATGGGAATATCCAGTAATGATATCCGAGGAGGAAACGGCAGTCTCCAGTAGGGATAAGGCTGAGATCATGGCCAAGTTATTTGTACAGATACACAGTTCAGAAAATTTGTCTGAAGAAGGGAGAACGAGAAGGGAAAGAACAATGAGCCAACACTCAGGTGTGTTAAACAGGAGGGAAGGAACAGATGATATAATTGATGATCCATTTACGTTAGCAGAAATGGTGAGAGCAATAAAGAGATTGAGACCAACCTCCCCAGGGAAAGATCTGATATGCTCTGTGATGCTTAAAAATCTAGGAGAAGGAGCGCTCTTGAAGTTGCTGCATTTTTATAACAGAGTGTGGGAGGAGGGAAGATTACCAAGTGCATGGAAAGAAGCAGTAGCAATTCCAATAAGGAAACCTGGCAAGGATCCATCAAAACCCACTAGCTACAAACCAATAGCATTAACATCAAATATATGTAAGATAATGGAAAGGATAACAGAAAGGTATTGTATGAGATTGAGAAGAGGGGAATGCTGGCAAGTTATCGGAGTGGTTTTAGAAAGGGAAGGAATTCCATGGACTCAGTGATAAGGTTAGAGACTGAAATAAGGAAGGCCCAGGCAAATAAAGAATCAGTAGTTGCAGTGTTTTTTGACATTGAAAAAGCCTATGATGTGATGTGGAAGGAAGGAAGGATTATTAACTAAACTGCACAAGATGGGGGTTGGTGGGAGAGTTTTTAATTGGATTGAAGATGTTTTGTTTGGTAGAAAAATTCAAGTTCGGATTGGATCAGAATTATCAAAACAGTACATAGTGGGACATGGCACAACTCAAGGTAGTGTGATTAGCCCATTACTTTTCATCATTATGATCAATGATGTCTTCACAAAGGTACCAGTGGATATAGAAACATAGAAACATAGAAAATAGGTGCAGGAGTAGGCCATTCGGCCCTTCGAGCCTGCACCGTCATTCAGTATGATAATGGCTGATCATCCAACTCAGAACCCTGTACCAGCCTTCCCTCCATACCCCCTGATCCCTTTAGCCACAAGGGCCATATCTAACTCCCTCTTAAATATAGCCAATGAACTGGCCTCAACTGTTTCCTGTAGCAGAGAATTCCACAGATTCACCACTCTCTGTGTGAAGAAGTTTTTCCTAATCTCGGTCCTAAAAGGCTTCCCCTTTATCCTCAAACTGTGACCCCTCATTCTGGACTTCCCCAACATCGGGAACAATCTTCCTGCATCTAGCCTGTCCAATCCCTTTAGGATTTTATACATTTCAATCAGATCCCCCCTCAATCTTCTAAATTCCAAGGAGTATAAGCCTAGTTCATCCAGTCTTTCATCATATGAAAGTCCTGCCATCCAGGAATCAATCTGGTGAACCTTCTTTGTACTCCCTCTATGGCAAGGATGTCTTTCCTCAGATTAGGGGACCAAAACTGCACACAATACTCCAGGTGTGGTCTCACCAAGGCCTTGTACAACTGCAGTAGTACCTCCCTGCTCCTGTACTCGAATCCTCTTGCTATAAATGCCAGCATACCATTCGCCTTTTTCACCGCCTGCTGTACCTGCATGCCCACTTTCAATGACTGGTGTATAATATAGAAACATAGAAACATAGAAAATAGGTGCAGGAGTAGGCCATTCGGCCCTTCGAGCCTGCACCGCCATTTATTATGATCATGGCTGATCATCCAACTCAGAACCCAGCCTTCCCTCCATACCCCCTGACCCCTGTAGCCACAAGGGCCATATCTAACTTCCTTTTAAACATAGCTAATGAACTGGCCTCAACAGTTTGCTGTGGCAGAGAATTCCACAGATTCACCCAGGTCTCGTTGCACCTCCCTTTTTCCTAATCGGCCACCATTCAGATAATAATCTTTTTTCCTGTTTTTGCCACTAAAGTGGATAACTTCACATTTATCCACATTAAATTGCATCTGCTATGAATTTGCCCACTCACCTAACCTATCCAAGTCACCCTGCATCCTCTTAGCATCCTCCTCACAGCTAACACTGTCCCCCAGCTTTGTGTCATCCGCAAACTTGGAGATGCTGCATTTAATTCCCTCATCCAAGTCATTAATATATATTGTAAACAACTGGGGTCCCAGCACTGAGCCTTGCGGTACCCCACTAGTCACTGCCTGCCATTCAGAAAAGGTCCCGTTTATTCTCACTTTTTGCTTCCTGTCTGCCAACCAATTCTCTATCCACATCAATACCTTACCACCAATACCGTGTGCTTTAAGTTTGCACACTAATCTCCTGTGTGGGACCTTGTCAAAAGCCTTTTGAAAATCCAAATATACCACATCCACTGGTTCTCCCCTATCCACTCTACTAGTTACATCCTCAAAAAGTTCTATGAGATTCGTTAGACATGATTTTCCTTTCACAAATCCATGCTGACTTTGTCCGATGATTTCACTGCTTTACAAATGTGCTGTTATCACATCTTTGATAACTGACTCTAGCAGTTTCCCCACCACCAATGTTAGGCTAACCAGTCTATAATTCCCTGGTTTCTCTCTCCCTCCTTTTTTTAAAAAGTGGGGTTACATTAGCCACCCTCCAATCCTCAGGAACTAGTCCAGAATCTAAAGAGTTTTGAAAAATTATCATTAATGCATCCACTATTTCTTGGGCTACTTCCTTAAGCACTCTGGGATGCAGACCATCTGGCCCTGGGGATTTATCCTCCTTTAATCCCTTAAATTTACCTAACACCACTTCCCTACTAACATGTATTTCCCTCAGTTCCTCCATCTCACTGGACCCTCTGTCCCCTACTATTTCCGGAAGATTATTTATGTCCTCCTTAGTGAAGACAGAACCAAAGTAATTATTCAATTGGTCTGCTATGTCCTTGCTCCCCATAATCAATTCACCTGTTTCTGTCTGTAGGGGACCTACATTTGTCTTAACCAATCTTTTTCTTTTCACATATCTATAAAAGCTTTTACAGTCCGTTTTTATGTTCCCTGCCAGTTTTCTCTCATAATCTTTTTTCCCCTTCCTAATTAAGCCCTTTGTCCTCCTCTGCTGAACTCTGAATTTCTCCCAGTCCTCAGGTGAGCCACTTTTTCTGGCTAATTTGTATGCTTCTTCTTTGGAATTGATACTATCCCTAATTTCCCTTGTCAGCCACCGGTGCACTACCTTCCTTGATTTATTCTTTTTGCCAAACTGGGATGAACAATTGTTGTAGTTCATCCATGCGATCTTTAAATGCTTGCCATTGCATATCCACCGTCAATCCTTTAAGTGTCATTTGCCAGTCTATCTTAGCTAATTCACGTCTCATACCTTCAAAGTTACCCTTCTTTAAGTTCAGAACCTTTGTTTCTGAATTAACTATGTCACTCTCTATCTTAATGAAGAATTCCACCATATTATGGTCATTCTTACCGAAGGGTCCTCTCACGACAAGATTGCTAATTAACCCTTCCTCATTGCTTAATACCCCGTCTAGAATAGCCTGCTCTCTAGTTGGCTCCTCGACATTTTGGTTCAAAAAACCATCCCGCATACATTCCAAGAAATCCTCTTCCTCAGCACCCTTACCAATTTGGTTCACCCAATCTACATGTAGATTGAAGTCACCCATTATAACTGCTGTTCCTTTATTGCACACATTTCTAATTTCCTGTTTAATACCATCCCCAACCTCACTACTACTGTTAGGTGGCCTGTACAAAACTCCCACCAGCGTTTTCTGCCCCTTAGTGTTATGCAGCTCTACCCATATCGATTCCACATCCTCCCGGCTTATGTCCTTCCTTTCTATTGCGTTAATCTCCTCTCTAACCAGCAACGCCACCCCACCTCCTTTTCTTTCATGTCTATCCCTCCTGAATATTGAATATCCCTGAATGTTGAGCTCCCATCCTTAGTCACCCTGGAGCCATGTCTCTGTGATCCCAACTATATCATATTCATTAATAACAATCTGCACTTTCAATTCATCCACCTTGTTACGAATGCTCCTTGCATTGACTCACAAAGCCTTCAGGCACGCTTTTACAACTCTCTTAGCCCTTATACAATTATGTTGAAAAGTGGCCCTTTTTGATGCTTGCCCTGGATTTGTCGGTCTGCCACTTTTACTTTTCACCTTACTACTTTTTGCTTCTACCCTCATTTTACACCCCTCTGTCTCTCTGCACTGGTTCTCATTCCCCTGTTGTGAACTAACCTCCTCTCGCCTAGCCTCTTTAATTTGATTCCCACCCCCCAACCATTCTAGTTTAAAGTCACCTCAGTAGCCCTCGCTAATCTCCCTGCCAGGATATTGGTCCCCCTAGGATTCAAGTGTAAACCGTCCTTTTTGTGCAGGTCATGCCTGCACCAAAAGAGGTCCCAATGATCCAAAAACTTGAATCCCTACCCCCTGCTCCAATCCCTTAGCCACGCATTTATCCTCCACCTCATTGCATTCCTACTCTCACTGTTGCGTGGCACAGGCAGTAATCCCGAGATTACTACCTTTGCGGTCCTTTTTCTCAACTCCCTTCCTAGCTCCCTATATTCTCCTTTCAGGACCTCTTCCCTTTTCCTGCCTATGTCATTGGTACCTATATGTACCACGACCTCTGGCTCCTCTGCGGATGATGGGGCCTTGTGGAAAAGAGGCAGGAACATGGAGCTACAAAATCAGGAAACTACAAGAAGCAATTGATGAAGTGGTAGAGTGGGGTTATGATTGGGGTTGTAGATTTTCAGTAGAAAAAACTCAAACTGTATTTTTTTACCAGGAAAAGAATTGAGGTAGGGAAGAAGTTAAGGATGTATGGGACTGAATTAGAAAGGGTTGGATCATTTAAATTTCTTGGAGTTATATTTGATTCACCATTAACATGGGCAGACCATATCAGGAAAGTTGAGGAGAAATGTAAAAAAGTAATAAATGTGATGAGATGTTTGACTGGTAGGGAATGGGGAGCAAGTTGTTCAGCGTTGAAGAGAATGTATGTGGCTTTAGTGAGATCTGTGTTGGACTGTGGAAATATAGCATATGGATCAGCAGCTAGGTCTCTTATAAGGAAACTGGATGTGATTCAGGCTCAGGCTTTGAGAGTGTGCAGTGGGTCTTTTAAAACATCACCAGTGTCAGCCCTACAGGTAGAAATGGGAGTAATGCCTTTGGAACTAAGAAGGATGCAATTGATGGCAAACTACTGGGCTAACTTTCAGGGGCACAATGATTCTCACCCCGCTACAGGAGTGTTGCAGGAGTGCTGGGAAAATAGGAGGTTTCAGAGGGATAACTTTAGTCAGGTAGGGAATGATATTGCTAAAGAATGTGGAGTGTTTGATCTGAGGATAAGTCCTTCAGTAGTTTATCCGGTTGTAGCTCCATGGAAGCTTGTATGGCCTGACATAGACTGGCATTTGTTAGAGGTAAAAAGGAAAGGAAAATACAAAACAGATTTGGTAAATGCATTTAACTGTCATGTGATGGAAAAGTATAGTGATTATACTCACATTTATACGGATGGTGCGAAGGAACCTGAAACAGGAGTGACAGGGTTTGGGGTGGTAATACCAGCAAAAGAAATTGGAATCAGCAGAAGAACATCTAATAAGTTAGGGGTGTTTACAGTGGAGATGCTGGCAGTGTTGGTTGCGTTGCAATGGGTGCAGAAAGCCAGACAAGCCAAAGCATTGATATGTTCAGATTCATCCTCAGTTCTAGCAAGTTTAAGGTCTTTTCACTCAAACAGTCGGCAAGATGTACTTTATGAAGTCCTTCAGTCAGTCATAAGAATTGCAAATCAGGGAGGTCAGGTAAAATTTCTATGGGTTCCAGCACATGTAGGGGCGAAGGAGAATGAGAGGGTGGATGAGTTGGCAAAGAGGGCGTTAAAGAAAGAAAATGTGGAAATGCACATTGGTATCAGTAAAGCAGAGCTTGAGTGTGTAATCTGGGAAAAAGTCAACCGAATGTGGCAAGAAAGATGAGACAGGGAGGGGAAAGGGAGGTATTTATATCAAATACAAAGAAGTGTTGCAGTTACTAGGGTAGGAGGTGGATACAGGAGAGAGGAAACTGTGTGGACTAGGTTAAGGCTGGGCCACTGTGCATTAAACAAAACATTGAAAATGATGGGCAAACACCAGAGAGGATTGTGTGAGGAATGTCAGGAAGAGGAGTCAGTAGAACATGTAGTTCTGAGTTGCAAGAAGTATGGGATACAGAGAGAGATGATAAGAATTAAACTAATTGGGGAATTGGGGGTGCAGGAATTCACATTAAGAGGGTTGCTGGGCATGGGTGAGAGAGCACAGGTTAGGGTATTTTTAGCTTTCTTAAAAGGTACAGGGGTTTTTTATAGGATATGATGGATAAACAGGAATGGGGTACTCAGATGGCCAAAGAGGGGAGGGTAAAGTGTAGGTTAGGGTATGTGTGTGTGTGTGTGTGTGTGTGTGTGTGTGTGTGTGTGTGTGTGTGTGAGAGTGATTGGGTGAAGGGATTTAGAATGTAAGTCCATTGCACACTCCGGAGCAGAAGGTGGTGGTAATGCACCATTAAGCTGGGTGCCAACCGCCATAAAACAAGACAGAGACAGAGAGAGAGAGAGAGAGAGAGAGAGAGAGAGAGAGAGAGAGAGAGAGAAAGAAAGAAAATGAATTAGAAATCAGACAAGGGGATTAAGACCTAATCAAGGAGAAAATAGCAAGATGGGGCATTGCCAGATGGGACCATGACAGTGGTGAGACCTCAGTTGGAGTATTGTGAGGAGTTTTGCTTAGAAAGGATGTGCTGAAACTGGAGTGGGTTCAAAGGAGTTTCACGAAAATGAATCCAGGATTGAATGGTTTGTCATATGCAGAGTGTTTGATGGCTCTGGGCTTGTGTTCACTGGAATTCAGAAGAATTATGTTGACCTCTTTGAAACCTATCAAAAAGTGAAAGGCCTTTATAGATTGGATGTGGAGAGGATGTTTCCTATGGTGTGAGAGTCTATGACCAGAGGACACAGCCTTAGAATAGAGGGGAGTCTTTCAAAATGGAGATGAGGACAATGGGCAAGTTCCTTTGCTGTGTAACTCGGTAACCCAGGTTAATTCAGCCCAAAATTGCAATGCTATAAAATTCTACCTGTGGAGGGATGAAAATGAGGTTTACTGATTTTAAAAAAAGAAAATTTGGACAAAAAAAGCTATGCGAGGGCAGTGCGGGCAGGACATAGGACAGACGAGGAGAGAAACGCAGCAACAATTCGAAGCTGAAGTCATGAACTGTTAAGAGTGGAATTAGTAGTGAGTATCTTTACCCTAATAACTTGAAACCCTCAGTGTGAAACCCCTGGAGGAGACACAATAACGATAAACGTTTTATTGAATCTACAGCTATAAGATGCAGCAGCTTTAACAATACAATATTGACAGAGAAGAGTGTCCAAACTCGCTACTGTGTAGACGGGAATTAGTTCTGCAAAATCATACCAAGGCATTTGGTCAAGTTTTGTACAAGTTTATGAATTGACTTTCCGTGGATGGTCAACTATTTCATTTCAAAGAACCAAGAAACACGATGGCGAGTCACCCAAGATGCAGAACCAGTGCGGGAACGAAATGTGTTATGACGCAGAGGATCTAATACGGTTGGATGTATAAAGTTATTTTCATTCTAAGAATCCGAATTTGATTTTCTTTAAGAATTGATTATTTTTGCAAAAACTTTGATAAGTTACTAAATGAGATTGTTTAAGAGTTGGAGAATTGCTGTGAAAGGAGTTAAACTGCGTACATATAATTTTTGAACTTGAATTTAAACTTGCAGATATACTGCTGGAAGTGAAACTACAGTTAACTATAATACGTGAGAATCGGAATTATATTGAGTTTTCTATCTAACTAGGGTGAGTAAAAAGGGAAGTTTAGTTCTTAAACTTTTAAATAGGGAATAACACTGGATCTAACTAGTTAGAGAAATCAGAGTAAAAAAGGTTATTCTAATGATTATTACTGACTCTAACTAAACAGTAATTTGGCTTTTGTTGATATCTAAGAGTTGGAACCTAAACAGAATGTTTGAATTTTGAATTGTTCTTGCTCATGAAAATATTTTGTACATATTGTATTTTTCTTATAAACAAACTTTATTTCCAAAAGTGTGTGGTTTCTATTCCCTGCCTTGTTCTGATACCTGGATTCTTCTGATGGTCTATTAGCACCTAGTGTAATTTGATTTCCTCTGGAGAGTGCGACGACTAGTCACACAGGATAGGACTGGTGCTACTCAGGTGTTACAACTCTACGACTGTTTGCCAAACACCAATTAACCTGTGTGGCATACCTGTAGATTACAAGACAATCTACCTGAAAATGAATACTGTGGTTCCAGGAAGCACATACGAGTACTTCAGTATGAAACTTTTGATCGGCCAGAGGGATGGATTGTCGAGGGTTACCCTCCATCTCCAGGGTTGTTCACATCAGTGTACTGTCCAATGTCTACAGCTGCTACAGCGAGAGGCACCAAACAGCCAGGATCTGGAATTGCTGTAGATTTCCTCAGGCTGAGATTCCACTGTCTGATCAGAGCAAGCAGACCTGGATTCCCTGGATTCACGCCTGGTGGCAGTGATGATGTGTTTGTTCCTTGAAGAGTGACTGAGTGGCCTTGGCCTATATTCTCTGGATTTTTTTTAACAGATCCCATTGATGTTGTCTGTTTTTGTCAATCATTTAGCAAAATTATTATTAGGCATAAAATCTTAATACTGAAATTATTCAGTAGCAGTTACAGGGGAAAAAAGCCCTGGGACTGATTGATGTTGCTGTGTTGATAGCAGCTGAGAACACAATGGAATAATCGAAACTAACTTCTCCCATCAACACACTCACAGAGACTCAGAGACTCACAGCACCAGTTGTTCACCCATATCTCAGATCTCAACATTCCGGCTTCTAAAACACAAAATATTAGTTCTTTGTGTTGACCATGTGAACTCTCACCTTATGTTTGCAATCTCCAAATGCACACTTTGTAAAAGATTAATTTGCTTTGACGTGATATATTGGGCACATTTAGAAGTTTGCCCTGGATCACAAGCGTTAATACTGTGATTTGGTTGGGTTGGTCTCTGCATATGTTCATTACCTTTTTATGATGCTTGCACACATTCCTATCCTCCTTTCTTCAGAACTGTGCTTTGCACGCTCTCCCCCAGTTTTTCAGTCTGTCAACACAGATAAGTCAGTTCAATTTCACTCTCTGCATCTCTTTTTGCGAATCCCTTCACGTTGAAAGAAATTTAACTGTGTGGGTTTCCTCCGGGTGCTCCAGTTTCCTCCCGCATTCCAAAGACATAATTCATCGGTAAAGGTCAGTAAGTTGTGTGCATGCAATGTTGATGCAGGAAACATGCCGACACTTTCAGACTGCGCTGGTCACAGATGCAAACAATGCATTTCACTGTATATTTTGATGTTTTGATGTACAATGTATGTGACAAATAAAGCTAATGTTTAAAACAAAATCTGTAATCTTTCTTTTCATTAGCTGAACAACCTCATTTCCATTCTCATTATAGACATTCCCTCTCCAGTTCTCTCCCTACCACCCCCACAGCGTATTTACTGTAGTAGGCAGCCATTGCTCCCAGGGGATCATGGGTTTGAGCCTCTGGTGGACTGTGGTCTCTCCAGGGCCCAAACCTTGGCGGGATGTTTTGAAGAACCAGCTGTGCCCATGCAACAAGGCTCCCCTTCTTCACGTCACTGATGCAGTCCAAGGGAAGGGAAAACACCAACAGAGCTTGGTAGCAGTGTCATCACAGAGGTTGCCAGAGTGAAGTTGTAAACAACATCAAACTGCCTCGGCTCTGGATTTCTCCTCGGGGTTTACTCCCGAAGCCTTTCCCATGGATGGGTATGGCCGCAAGGCAGCGGAGGTTTAAAATCAGAGTTTTCCTTCTCCTAGGTGGGCTGCAGTGCAAAGCCCACGAGCCCCGCCTGCCCAAAGCAACTGGTTTTGAGGCGCCAGTGGTCTGCTTTTGCCCCTTCTGTTGTCAGTAGAAACAGTCCACTGGGCCTAGTAGCTAAACCACACGTGAAGGCCAAGAGGTGGACTAGGCTGTCAGAGTCAAACGCCATTTGGAATACTATAGGTAGTGGGAGCTTATCCCCATTACCACCCCCTGGCTATGACAACCTTAGGAACCAGCATATTAATACACACACATTTTCTGACTTTTCCCAATGAAGGCTCATTGACTTGAAAACATTGACCCTGTTTTTTTTCCACAGATGCTGCCTGATCCGCTGAGCGTTGCCAACTTTTGTTTCAGATTTCCAGCACCTGCATTATTTGCTCAAGTTACCTGTTCCCAAACACTTGTAAGTGGCACTTTGTAACAAGATGAAAACCAAACAGACCGCATGTGAGGAACTCATTCATACATCAAAACTCTTCGATAGCTGGCTCTTTTAATATGTTTGTGTTCAATAGCTCAATGGGGTTTCCTTGCAAGGTGCCTGCATACTGTTATTCTGCTCAATGAATCTGCAGTGACTTAGGGCATGATAGGTATTGCCACGGAAATTGGTACTTTCTACACCCTTGCTAAAAGTGTAAAATTGATGCAGAAGCGTATAATCAATGTGCTTTAATTCTTCCAGTCCTGCTGAAGAGTTTTGGCCCGAAGCTTTGACTGTACTCTTTTCCATAGATGCTGTCTGGCCTGCTGAGTTCCTCCAGCGTTTTGTGTGTGTTGCTTGGATTTCCAACATCTGCAGATTTTCTCTTTTTGTGCTTTAATTCCACTCAGAATTGCACAATGGTCCCATAACCTGACTGAATGGTGAAAACAAGCTTGAAGAATAGAAACAGTTGAGCCCTATCACAGTCTTGATGTGATAAAAGGCATTTTCTATGTCATAATGAGTATGTAAAACGTGAGTTATCAGAAACATGAATCACTCATCAGCTCCAGTGGAGGGCGCTCATGTTGTGTCTATAGATAATCTACACATTAACAGCCTCAGATCTTATTGTCATTCCCCTGATGTACCCAATGAATAATCCATGTGAATAATTGTTTTTAACTGAAAGTAATTAAAATGGATTTTAATATATGAGTGTTGTAAGGATGTACAACCATCTTTTGTGGTTGAATCATATTCATTTAACAAAATATATGATTTATTTCCTCAGGGCAGTTTGGTGTCAGCGAAATTTATAAAACCCATTTGGTGTGAGAGACATGCGATGAAGACGAACATTACTGAACGTTTCAGTAAGAATGCTCCTTTCAGAGCAGGTGCATTTCCTGCTCGGTTTTGGTTAAACAATCACATTGCTTGCAATTCTCCATTCTGTTTTGCAATATTGTATTATTTTCACAGCAGTGAATTATTCAAGATATATATTGCATTTTCTCATATTTATAGCAATGTTTCAGTGGTACTTCCTACATCATCTGATTGAATATTAACAACATTTCAAGAATAAATGTTTAAGATTCCTGCCTGTATTATACCATAAGATCATAAGGCATGGGAGAATTAGGCAACCCTGCCCATTGAGTTTGCTCTGCCATTCCATCGTGGCTGATTTATAATCCTTCTTAACCCCATTCTCCTGTTTGACACCGTTGCGAATCAAGAACCTATTAAACTCACTTTAGATGTACTCAATGACTTGGTCTTCACAGCCGTCTGTGGCAATGAATTCTACAGATTCATCCGGCATTACTCCTTTTACTAAATGGATAAGCACCTTACCCAAATATCCATTCCTTAAATGCAATTTGTTATAAGCAAATTTAACAGTTTTGCTTGGCTTATTATTTTTTCTGAGTAGACTTGGCAAGTATTGTCATGATGTTGTAGCAAACTATATGAACTCTCAGAAACCTCAGCAATTGCCTCTAAGGAGCAATGCCCTTCTCATATCGGTATGTAGCAGATTATCAGAAGTAGCTTCTAAATGAGCCTTGTCAGTCGGGATGTTCACATTTCCTGTTTTATTGCATGATTCCTCTTTATCAGCAAAATGCTTTTAATGTATTTTCCCTAATCTCACGATTTTTGAAGATGTGCCTGTACTTGTGAAATTCTGGTTTCTCCCGTACAGTATCTCCCTTACAACAATTTTTCAACTTCCCAGTTCCCCGGGATTGCCCTCCCCATCTGTGGTTTCTGCTAAGCCCACCCCGTGAAGATAGCTCTCACTTTTGTTCCCTCGTGTAAAATGTAAGTTCCAATTCCCAAATAATTATGTGCATTTAGAACACGTTATTGAGTTACTTTTCAAATCATTCTACCACAAACATGAATTGGCGGAGGAACTAAATAAGCATTTTGCATCATTCTTCACTGTGGAAGACACTGGCAGTATGGTGGAAGTTCCAGGTGTTGGTGGTCATGGAGTGTGTGAAGTTATCATTACCAGGGAGAAGGTTCATGGGAAACTGAAAGATCTGAAAGCAGAGAAGTCACCTGAACAAAATGGTTCTAAAAGAGATGGATGAAGAGATTTTGGAGGCATTAGGAATGATCTTTTAGGAATCCCTAGATTCTGGAATGGTTGTGGAAGATTGGAAAATTGCAAATGTCACCCCACTCTTCAAGAAGGGAGAGAGGCAGAAGAAAGGAAATTATAGGCCAGTTGGTCTGACCTCAGTGGTTGGGAAGATGTTGGAATTGATTGTAAAGGATACGGTTTCGGGGTACTTAGAAGCACATGATAAAACAGCAAAACTGTGAAATTTGCTTATAAATAGGTGGATCCTGGTACCTAGGGGGCAACTTATCATCTGGGAATCTAGCTCTCACCCACAGAGCCTCCTGTCCATTCTGCTGACGAATTAATCCCCCATCACCACAGCTTGCTTTCTCTCCATTCCCCACCCCCCCCCCACTTCCTTTCTGAGTCACAAAGCCAGACTCAGTGCCAGAGAGCCAACCACTGTGACTTTCCTCTGTTAGGTCATCTCTCCACCCCTCCCAAGTGGTATTCCTGTTGCTGAGGGGGACGGCCACAGGGGTACTCTGCATTGGCTCCTTAACCCCTTTCCCTTTCCTGACTGTCACCCCGTTTCCTGCGTCCTGTATCTTGGGTGTAACTACCTCTCTATCACCCCTTCAGCCTCCCAAGTGATCCAGAGTTTGTCCAGATCCAGCTCCAACTCCTTAACGCAGATTACTAAAACCTGCAGCTGGATGCACTCCTCACAGCTGTAGTCGTCAGGGACAGTGGCGGTCTCTGTTTTCCACATCCTGAAAGAGGAACATTCAACTATCCTGACCAGCATCACTACTGTCCTAACTGAGCAGATGTAAAGAAGGGAAAGGAAAAAAAAACTTACCTAGCTAGAGCTTTTCATTTGGCTCTCTCCCTGATTGAAGCCTTGAAGAGCTAAAACCTCAAGATCACCTCTCTGACCGTGTCCACTCCACTGATGGCTGCTGCACTTGCCCCTGTCTTCCTTTCATTTGCTTTTACTGGCCAATCCCAAATGCCGATCGGTCACCGGTCAGCACTCCAGATAAACTGCTGCGAGTCGCTGCCTTTTCTACTCGGTCACTGAACGCTAAAACAAATTGACGTATCAAGTACTTAGGTCAGAAGGTACAGCCAGATTTAGGAACCACACACTGTAAGCTTATGCACAACCAAAAATACGGACCTTCAGAATGATACAGGCTTTGTCTGAGGAAACCAAAGGTATCTTGTAGTCATAAAGACAATCGCAAAGTCTGTGCTGACCTTCAACCACCATCTAGTCCGTTGAGGGCTGATTCTTCGCTTGTGAAGATCAGAAGGGAAGAAGTGTCCTCAGGATCTCTCTTGCCCTGAGAGTTCTCTGTAGAGTACTGCTCTCAGTCACCCAGAGTTGTCCATGCGAGACACATGGCCTGGCCAGCGGACCTGCTTGAGCAACAAAGAGGTTTCAATGCGTGGAGGTTGAACCTTCTCCAGGACCTCGTTGTTGGAGTCACGACCCTGCCAGCTGATACCCGCGATGGAGCAGAGGCAATGCTGATAGAAGCATTCAAGCAACCGAATTTGCTTGTGGTACAAGACCCAGGCTTCAGAACCATATAGCAGTGCTATGACAACAGCAGCCCTCTACACCTGGATTTTTGTCCAGCTGGTAGCTCTTCCACGCACAATTCTGGAGGCACCCAAAGGCACTGCTGGCTCTGGCGAGTAAATCGTCAACGTCCCTTACTACTGTTGTGTCGTTGGTGATGACATTGCCCAGAGGGGTGAAAAGGTGGTCGTCAATGGTGATCCGAGGAGGACACCATGAGGGGGCTTCTGATAGAGGATCATGGTTTTCTTCAGACTGAAAGCCCTTGCAGCCTTGGCAAACTGTGAATGCAGCCTGTAGTGCGTCCTCTGTGTGCGTGAGAAGTCCATAGTCGACCGCTCGAGAATGGGCTCTTGCAAGGGTTCTATTCGGGCGAGAAGGCAGCAGAGGTTGAAGGTATTTCTGTCAATGGGGAACCGAATGTAGATGCTCCCTGAGCTGGTCTCTTTCGCTTCCTGCAGCACCATGCTGAAAAAGATGGCAAAGAGCATTGGTGCCAAAACAGAGCCCTGCTTCACATCAGTTCTGATGGGGTACGGGTCAGACAGGTCAATGTTGTGTTCAACTTGACCACTTTGGCCTTCATGTAATTGCTGCAGGATGGTGAGGAAATTCGGGGGACAGCCGAGCTTTGACAGAATCTTCCAGAGACCATCGCGGCTGACTGTATCGAAGGCCTTGGTCAGGTCAATGAACAGCTGTTACAGTTCCATGTTCTGTTCACGACTCCTCTCCTGCATCTGGTGCACGACGACGATCATGCTGAATGTGTCCCTGTTCACTCTGAATCCGCACAGACTCTCTGTGAGGTTGCCTTCAGCAATGTTTCTGTCGAGGATTGGCAGGATAACGCCTCTGTAGTTTGAGCAATCCGATTTCTCCCCTTTGATCTTGCACAGGGAGACAGCATTGCATTGGTCATTTGGGACTGAACCTTTCTCCCAGCAGAGTGTGAACAGATTTGTGAGTTCACTCAGAATGTCTCCAGCCATTTTGTATACTTCTGCTGGGATCCCATCAATGCCTTGGGCCTTAAGGCATTTCAGCTCGGAAATTGCAGCTTCGACTTCGTCCAGAGTTGGCGGGCCATGAAGCTTAGGCCAGACTGCATGCTAGGGGATCATTTCAATGAATTCTTCTTGTACTTGATGATTATCCCCAAAAAGGCTCACATAGTACTTTGCTGATTGCCTCATGATGGCTTCCATGTCTGTCAGCAGGGCGGAGCCATTTGATGAGCATGGAGGAGCTTGAATCTGACGAGTCAGACGGTATAAGGCTGAGTGTTGCCGGTGTCTGCATAGTGCTATATTCGATTTGCATCTCTCTCAGTTTGGATTGGAGGCTGCTGCATGTAGCTCTGTTTTCTGCCTTGGCTGCTTGGTTGTCGGGTATAGACAGCACCACTTGATGGCAGGAGTGTTTCTTCTGCAGCAGGTTCCACATTTCAATGTCGTTTTCATCAGACCAATCCTTGTTTCTTCTTGAGGAGTAGCCAGCTACCTCGACAGTTGCATCTTGGATGGCATCTTCAGGTGCTCCCATTTCTTTCCTGTGTCAGAGTATGTGCTTGGGGAGTCTTTGCGTCTATGCCCCCACACATCAAGCAGACACTGCTGTCAAAGAGCGGTTCTATCGGGGAGCTGAAGTCTCTCCTATTGGAAACCATCTAGTCCAATCCTACATTAATTCTATTTTTTTTCTTTCCCCCTACTTTCTTGTCAACTTACCCCAGATTCTACCAAAGCACTGGTAGCATTTTACAATGGGCTAGGAACTGACCAACACATGTCCTTGAGATTAGTGCCCAGAGGAAACCTACAGT
Source organism: Mobula hypostoma (assembly GCF_963921235.1). Taxonomy (NCBI): domain Eukaryota; kingdom Metazoa; phylum Chordata; class Chondrichthyes; order Myliobatiformes; family Myliobatidae; genus Mobula; species Mobula hypostoma. The sequence continues at coordinate 46,026,051 of NC_086110.1, forward strand.
TACGGCGAGATTGAGCAAACTTAACAGCACCCAGCCTTAGGATTGAATCCAAGTCTCTGGCGTTGGAAAGCAGCAACTGTACAACCTCCGTCTCTGCGTCACCATTTTTATGTCCACCATTCTGCTTGTGTGCAGCTCTTGTTCCAGCGGCATTTACTGTAGCTCCTGGGGAACACACTGACGCCGGTTGCCAGGGTAGGCTGTGTTCCGCAGGGGACACTCAGGCTGCAACAAATGTTCAACAGTGCAGTCTCATGTTGTGTCAGAGAGAGCCTGCTGTGATGTCAAAGTGTTGGGATGGACAGTGGTTTTTGATGGACTCTCAATCACGGTGTTTGGGGGCTTGCTATTGCTTGCATGGTGGTGGGGGTCGGGGGGGGGGTTTTGATGCTTTTGCGTGGGAGGAGCAAAGGCCTTTGCGTTTCTAATGCTTTCCTATCCTTTGTTCTTTGGAATTTTTCCCTCTGTTTTGTGGATGTCTGCAAAGAATAATGATTTCAGTTTATGTACTCTGATATTAAACTGAACCATTGATTCATGGATCCATTTTCCCCCTTAGCCCCAATCTCCTGCCTTCTCCCGGATCCCTTCATGCCCTTACCAACCAAGAATCTATCAACCTCTGCTTTAAATATACCCAGTGACTTGGCCTTCACAGCCGTCTGTGGCAAAAAGATTCCACAGATTCCCCACTCTCCGGTGAAAGAAATTCCTCCTCATCTCTGTCCTAAAAGGATGTTGTTCTATTCTGAGCCTGTGTCCTCTGGTCGTAGGCTCCTGCACCATGGGAAACACCCTCTCCACGTTCTCTCGATCAAGGCTTTTCAACATTCGATAGGTTTCTATGAGGTCACCCCTCATCCTTTTGAATTACAGTGAGCAGAGGCCCTGAGCTATCAAATGCTCATCATATGACAAGCCCTTCAATCCTGGAATCATTTTCGTGAAACTTCTCCAATGTCAGCACAGCCTTTCCTACATAAGAGGCCCAAAACTGCTCACGATACTCCAAGTGGGACATCACCAATGCATTATAAAAGCTCAACATTACATCTTTGTTTTTATATTCTAGTCCTCTCGAAATAAATGCTAACGTTGCATTTGCTCTCCTCACCGCTGACTCAACCTACAAATTAACCTTTAGTGAATCCTGCACTAGGAATCCCAAGACTCTTTCCACCTGCAATTTTTGAATGTTTTCTCCATTTATAAAATAGTCTACGATTTTATTCCTTCCAGCAAAGTGCATGATCATACACTTGCCAAGCACACTGGGCATATGGTGAGGAAAGCTGAGACTTGCAGCAGCAGGAACAGATTTTTTTGAACTCAGTTTGTTGTTTTTATTTTGATATCCTCCTTCTGTATTAAGACATCCAAACAGATAAAGGAATTAAAGACCCAAAGAAGTATTTGTTGCCCTGATTGTATTTTCCCAGGCTACACAATTTGGTACCAGGAGTGGGGTCATGCCAAGTCAGTTTAGAGGGTTTTTGATGTTTGTATGCAGTACAATGTACAGTTGTGGTGAAGAACAGGTCAGCTGATCCCATATATTGGAAGCGGAACCTGGTGTCGCGTGGAGACTGGCAGAGTCTGTGACTTGAGACTTGGCTGTGATATCAGGAGCTGACGCCAAGACAGTGATCCAGAGAAACTGTACCAGTGAAGTCATCACTTTCTTTTCTGCAGGAGATTTCCGCAACCTTTTATCCCTTTTCTGGGCTTGTTGCAGAGACTTTAAGGACTTGCATTTTCACAAAGTCAAATTCATAGGATGAACAAACTGAACCTGATTTAAGTGAATAAATGAATGAGTTGTGTGGAGGGATGAGGAAGCCATGGCAACTACAGATAATCTAAGCAAGAGGTCCTCTGTATATGTTCCAACAGAAAGACAGATTGTTCCATTTACGGGTGATGTTGAGGAAGACAGGAGCTCTGTTGATGACTTTATTGAAGAAGTTAAATCTGTGCTTCGTGTTAGAAGTCAGTCTGACCAGGATCAGTATGATTCTGTTCTGTCATTGCTTAGGGGTGTAGCCTAGAAGAAGAACTGATGCGCAGTGATGCGGAAGGAGAGGCGTCTGAAGACTTGTTTGCCTATCTCAGAGAAGCTTTTAGAGACGAGCGGGGTGCACCCAGCTGTTGCATAGCTTCTATAGTAGCAAACAGCGTAGGGGTGAAGACATAAAAGAGTATTCACATGTCTGAGCACCAGCTCTTAACTTGCAACTGAAGTGTTACCCGGAGTGCTGTGGTCAATGAGAGGGTGGTGCTCAGAGATCAATTTATAAAAGGCATCAGAGACCCTTCCCTTAGAACAGAGCTCCACCGATTGGTGCGGAACAACTTTGAGTCCTCAATGATAGAAGTGCGAGGGGAGGTTCATTGTGGTTTTTAGAAGAGTCCTCAGGAAATGTAAAGCCTGTATAGTCAAAATGCAGCAGTTGCCAGGTACAGTGCTCAACTCTTAAAGCTCAGGGATGTAAGTCTGTCACTCTAGACAATGTCTTTAAAGTAGTCGCAGAGCAGGGCAAAGCCATTAGTGAGTTGATTCAAGCAATAAAAGATCTTGCTGTACAGAGAGCTGTTGCACACGCTACCAGCAGTAGATCTAAGTTATAGCCTAAGTTCAGAGGATGGGCAACCAATATGTTTCAAGTGTCAGGTGAGGGGCATTGTGTCTAAGAATTGCCTACAGAAGCGAATTGCAAGGGATGTAAAGCCCACATCCTCCAGCCCTCAGGGAAACTGGGACACCCGGTTGTTGTGTTTCGTGAATTCAGGGGAACCTCAGAGACTTAGATAATGTACAGCCATCCCATGGCTGGTTACGGCAATGTCCTGACATTGAGAGGGTAACAGTTGTCGCTGTCCATTGCCCGTTGGACACAGGTAGTCAAGTGAGCGCCATGACTGAGCAGTTCTTTTGAAATCACTTGAGTGGAGAGGATGAGGATATGCTGCCCCTCCTGGCTGACTTAGGTTAAAAGCCACTAACAATCTTGATATTCCTTACAACACACATCAAAGTTGCTGGTGAATGCAGCAGGCCAGGCAGCATCTCCAGGAAGAGGTACAGTCGACGTTTCGGGCTGAGACCCTTCATCAGGACTAACTGAAAGAACAGCTCATAAGAGATTTGAAAGTGAGAGGGGGAGGGGGAGATCCAAAATTATAGGAAAAGACAAGAGGGGAAGGGATGGAGCCAAGAGCTGGACAGTTGATTGGCAAAAGGGATATGAGAGGATCATGGGACAGGAGGCCCAGGGAGAAAGAAAAGGGGGAGGGGGGAAACCCAGAGGATGGGCAAGGGGTATAGTGAGAGGGACAGAGAGAGAAAAAGAATATGTATATATAAATAAATAACGGATGGGGTACGAGGGGGAGGTGGGGCAATAGCAGAAGTTTGAGAAGTCAATGTTCATGCCATCAGGTTGGAGGCTACCCAGACGGAATATAAGGTGTTGTTCCTCCAACCTGAGTGTGGCTTCATCTTTACAATAGAGGAGGCCGTGGATAGACATATCAGAATGGGAATGGGACGTGGAATTAAAATGTGTGGCCACTAGGAGATCCTGCTTTCTCTGGTGGACAGAGCGTAGGTGTTCAGTGAAGCGATCTCCCAGTCTGCGTCGGGTCTCACCAGTATATAGAAGGCCACATCGGGAGCACTGGACGCAGTATATCACCCCAGCCGACTCACAGAAGAAGTGTCGCCTCACCTGGAAGGACTGTCTGGGGCCCTGAATGATGGTAAGGGAGGAGGTGTAAGGGCATGTGTAGCACTTGTTCTGCTTACATGGATAAGTGCCAGGAGGGAGATCGGTGGGGAGGGATGGGGGGGACGAATGGACAAGGGAGTCATGTAGGGAGCGATCCCTGTGGAAAGCAGAGGGGGGGAAGGGAAAGATGTGCTTATTGGTGGGATCCCGTTGGAGGTAGCGGAAGTTACGGAGAATAATATGTTGGACCCGGAGGCTGGTGGGGTGGTAGGTGAGGACAGGGGGAACCCTATTCCTTGTGGGGTGGCGGGAGGATGGAGTGAGAGCAGATGTGCATGAAATGGGGGAGATGCGTTTGAGAGCAGAGTTGATGGCGGAGGAAGGGAAGCCCCTTTCTTTAAAAAAAGGAGGACATCTCCCTCATCCTGGAATGAAAAGCCTCATCCTGAGAGCAGATGTGGCGGGGGTGGAGGAATTGCGAGAAGGGGATGGCATTTTTGCAAGAGACAGGGTGAGAAGACAAATAGTCCAGAAAGCTGTGAGAGTCAGTAGGCTTATAATAGACATCAGTGGATACGCTGCCTCCAGAGATAGAGACAGAAAGATCTAGAAAGGGGAGGGAGGTGTCGGAAATGGACCAGGTAAACTTGAGGGCAGGATGAAAGTTGGAGGCAAAGTTAATGAAGTCAACGAGCTCAGCATGCGTGCAGGAAGTAGCGCCAATGCGGTCATCGATGTAGCGAAGGAAAAGTGGGGGACAGATACCAGAATACGTTTGGAACATAGATTTTTCCATAAAACCAATAAAAAGGCAGGCATAGCTAGGACCCATACAGGTGCACATAGCTACACCTTTAGTTTGGAGGAAGTGGGAGGAGCCAAAGCAGAAATTATTAAGAGTAAGGACTAATTCCACTAGACGGAGCAGAGTGGTGGTAGAGGGGAACTGATTAGGTCTGGAATCCAAAAAGAAGCGGAGAGCTTTGAGACCTTCCTGACGAGGGATGGAAGTATATAGGGACTGGACATCCATGGTGAAAATAAAGTGGTGGGGTCCAGGGAACTTAAAATCATTGAAAAGTTTAAGAGCGTGAGAAGTGTCATGAACATAGGTGGGAAGGGATTGAACAAGGCGGGAATAAAACAGTGTCGAGGTATGCAGAAATGAGTTCGGTGGGGCAGGAGCAAGCTGAGACAATAGGTCTGCCAGGACAGGCAGGTTTGTGGATCTTGGGTAGGAGGTAGAAACGGTAAGTGCGGGGTGTGGGAACTATAAGGTTGGTAGCAGTGGATGGGAGATCCTCTGAGCAGATAAAGTCGGTGATGGTGTGGGAGACAATGGCCTGGTGCTCCTTAGTGGGGTCATGATCGAGGGGTAAATAAGAGGAGGTATCCGCAAGTTGTCACTGTGCCTCGGCAAGGTAGAGGTCAGTACGCCAGACTACAACAGCACCCCGCTTATCGGCGGGTTTTATAGTAAGGTTAGGATTAGTGCGGAGGAAGTGGAGAGCAGAGCGTTCGGAAGGTTCCCAACATGACTCCCTTGTCCATTCGTTTCCTCCCCCAATCCCTCCCCACCGATCTCCCTCCTGGCACTTACCCTTGTAAGCGGAACAAGTGCTACATATGCCCTTACACCTCCTCCCTTACCATCATTCAGGGCCCCAGACAGTCCTTCCAGGTGAGGCGACACTTCTCCTGTGAGTCGGCTGGGATGATATACTGCGTCCAGTGCTCCCGATGTGGCCTTCTATATACTGGTGAGACCCGACGCAGACTGGGAGATCGCTTCACTGAACACCTACGCTCTGTCCACCAGAGAAAGCAGGATCTCCTAGTGGCCACACATTTTAATTCCACATCCCATTCCCATTCTGATATGTCTATCCGTGGCCTCCTCTACTGTAAAGATGAAGCCACACTCAGGTTGGAGGAACAACACCTTATATTCTGTCTGGGTAGCCTCCAACCTGATGGCATGAACATTGACTTCTCTAACTTCCGCTAATGCCCCACCTCCCCCTCGTACCCCATCCATTATTTATTTATATACATGTATTCTTTTTCTCTCTCTCCTTTTTCTCCCTCTGTCCCTCTCACTATACCCCTTGCCCATCCTCTGGGTTTTCCCCCCTCCCCCTTTTCTTTCTCCCTGGGCCTCCTGTCCCATGATCCCCTCATATCCCTTTTGCCTATCACGTGTCCAGCTCTTGGCTCCATCCCTCTGCCTCCTGTCTTCTCCTATCATTTTGGATCTCTCCCTCCCCCTCTCACTTTCAAATCTTTTACTAGCTCTTCTTTCAGTTAGTCCTGACGAAGGGTCTCAGCCCGAAACGTCAACTGTACCTCTTCCTAGAGATGCTGCCTGGCCTGCTGCATTCACCAGCAACTTTGATGTGTGTTGCTTGAATTTCCAGCATCTGCAGAAATCCTTGTGTTTGATACACCTTATCTTGGATATCTAGAGCTAGAGGTTCAAACGATGGGCATGAGAATATCCAATTGTGGCTTCCTAGTAGTCAGGGGCCTGTCGGCACTGAACAACCTGTCCCAGGATAAATGGAACAGGATCGTGGGTTTCAGTCCATTTGGGCTCATTTATTTCCCATTTAAGAGAGAAAGAGACTGCAGATGTTGGAAACTGCATCAACAAACGATATCCTGGGGGATCTCGATGGATCAAACCGCATCTCTGAGAGACAAGAGATTGTCAATGTTACAGTTGGAAACCCTGCATCAAGACTGAGAGTGGAGAGGTAAGGTGGCTGGCGTAGAGAGTGACAAGAAAGGAATCTGAGGCATTTGGTGATCTGAGGAGGGGTGTAGGATGACAGGCAGGTGGAGGAGGTGAGCGGAGGTGGAGCTGCAAGTCTATTGGGTGAATGATACACGGAGGCAGAGAGAGAGAAAAGGGGAAAATAAAGATGGAGCAAGATGGGGGAGGGGAGTGTGAGGTTGGGAGGCAGCTACTGGAGAGAGTTAAACAGGCACACAAAATGCTGACAGAACCAGATTCAGATCTTTCTCCAAGTGAATAACTTCATTTGTGAACCAAATTGATGTGGCTTGAACGTTTTCTATTAGTGTAAGTTTACTGAAAGTGGAAAAGCAAAATATTAGAGGAGGACAGTTGAGATTTGTAACAATAGTAATATTTAAACAACTTTTGGAAGTTGAGGAGCAAACAGAAGAAATTTCAGCCTTCAAATTCGACATACAAGGTAGCAATGTGGTAGCCTTCATTGAGAATGAATAGCAATGAATTTAATAGGTAGGCAGGAAACATAGACAGACAATCTCTGAAGAGTATGATAATGGCTGTGGTCACGCATCTTGTAAAGATACTGTCCAGAAGAAGACAATGACAAATCCCTCCTGTAGAAAAATTTGCCAAGATAAATCATGGTCATAGAAGGACAATGATCTGGCATGTCATAAGACACGGCATGTAACGAATAAAGAAGAAAAATAAGGAAAGTGATAGGTAAGAGGGAATATCCTTGAGGATTAGATTGAAATCACTCAACAATTGGAGGCAAGCAAGCAGTGAACATTTGATGGATGCTATAAGTTTAAAGGTTGGCTCAACCTTGTGGGCTAGTGGGCCAATAAAATGCTCTATGTTCTGGGTCTCCATTCCCCCACCACCACTCTCCAACACCATGTGTCTCAGGCCCCACCATCACCTCTTGGGTCCTCAAAGCCTCCATCTTCCTCTCATCCCACCTTCCCTGAACACCCAAACCGTTCTCTGTCCTCTGACACCACCAACTCTCTTCCCCCTCTGATCCCAGCTCTAATCCTTGCCGCATCTTCCCAATTCCCACTGACCTTTACATCTGTGAGGCAGAATGTTCTGTCCTCAGCAAGGGCCTCACCTTTGCCCCCCTCACAGTGAGTTCTGCACCCACCATGATGTCGAGCTCTACTTCTGCCGCCTCAGTCTCTGAGCCCACCTCTTTGGCAAGAATTCCACACCCCACACAGATAACTGCTTCTCCCACCTTCAGCCGTCCTCCTCTTCTTACAGCGATGTAAGGCCTTGGTCAGTCCCCACTTACAGTACTGTGTTCATTTCTGGTCACCTCACTACAGGAAGAATGTGAATGTGGCCTTTTCTCCTTGGAGCAACGGAGGATGAGAGGTGACCTGATAGAAGTGTATAAGATGATGCGGAGCATTGATCATGTGGATAGCCAGAGGCTTTTTCCCAGGGCTGAAATGGCTAACACAAAGTTTTAAGGTGCTTGGAAACAAGTACTGAGGGGATGTCAGGGGTAAGCTTTTCACGCAGAGAGTGGTGGGTGCGTGGAATGCAAAGCCGGCAGTGGTGGTGGGGGTGGATATGATAGGGTCTTTTAAGAGCCTCTTAGATAGGTAGATGGAGCCTAGAAAAATAGAGGGCTATGCACTAGGGAAATTCTAGGCAGTTTCTAGATTAGGTTGCATGCTTGGCACAATATTGTGGACCGAAAGCTTTGTAATGTGCTGTAGGTTTCTATGTTCTATATTCTTGGACACCCCACTCTACCTGTTCTGGATCTTTTCCTCTCAAACTGCCGACAAGACAACAACCGGTTTGACTTGAGCGCACCTCTCTCCCCTCTGAACTCTCTCCACACCAATCCGACCTTACCATCAAGCCCACAGACAAACAGGGTGCTGTTGAAGTGTGGTGGAGCAACTGCTACCTCGCTCAGGCCGGGCGGCAACTCTCGAACACCTCCTCACACCCACCCATTGAAGAGGATCCCAGACTGAACCATCTGAAAACTAAATGACACCATCACTGTCATCATCAATTCTGGAGAACTCCCATCCACTGCCACCAAATGCATAGTTCCCTTACCCAACACTGCTCGCTTCTACCTCCTACCCAAGATCCACAGACCAGACTGTCTGGAAAGCCTATTGTCTCTGCCTGTTTCTCCCACCCCACTGAACTAGTGTCTGCACACCTCGATTCCATTCTATTCCCCTTGGTTCAGTCCCTTCCCAGCAACATTCACAACACTTTCCATGCCCCTGATGTCCTCACTAACTTTCAATTCCCTGGCCCTGACCGCCTCTTTTTCACCATGGATGTCCAGACCCTGTACACTTCTATCCCCATCAAAAAGGCCTCAAAACTCTCCATTTCTTTCTTGACAAAGAAACCAAGCAACTTCCCTCTACCACCACCCTCCTCCATCTGGCAGAACTGGTCCTCATCCTCAACAATTTTTCCTTCAGGGGTAGCCATGGGCACCCACATGGGCTCAGTTATGTGGGATTCTTTGTTGGCAATGTAGAACAGTGCATGTTTGAAGCTTTCCCCAGTAATACTCCCCAACTCTTCGTCCACTATACTGACATCTGCATTGGTGCTGCTTCGTGCACCCATGCTGAGCTTGTCAATTTCATCAAGTTTGCCTCTAACTCCTGCCCTGCCCTTAAATCCACTTGCCCCAGCTCTAACACCTTCCTCCTCTTTCTCCATCTTTGGAGACAAACTGTTAAAAGACATCTTTTATAAACCTACTGATTCCGATGGTTATCTTCCCACCGTCTCCTGTAAAAATGGTATTCGTTTTTCTCAGTTCCTTCCCCTCTGCCGCATCTATTCCCAGGTTGTGACTATCCGTTCCAGCACATTAGAATTGTCCTCCTTCTACAAAGAATGGGGCTTCCCTCCCTCCACCACTGATGCTGCCCTCACCCACATCTCCTCCATTTCCCAGACATGCATGTTCACCCCATTTTCCTGACACCTTAACAGCGATAGAATTCCTCGTCCATTAACTACCACTCCATCAGCCTCTGCATCCAACACATCATCCTCCACAATTTCTGCCATCCCCAAAGGGATCCTACCACCAAGCATATCTCTCCATCCCCTCTTTTCCACAGAGATCACTCCCTCCTTGATTCCCTTGTCGATTTGTCCCTCCCCACTAATCTCCCTCCCAGCACTTGTACCTGCAAATGGCCCAAGTGTTACACTTGCCCATTCACTTCCTCCCTCACCTCCATTCAGGTCCTCAAACAGTCCTTCCAGGTGAGGCAACACTTCACCTGTGAATCTGCTGGGGTCGTCTGTTGTGCCCAGTGCACCCGATACAGCCTCCTCTACATGGGTGAGACCCGTCGTAAGTTGGCGGACCATTTTGTTGAGCACCTCCCCTCCATCCGCCAAAAGTGGAGCTTTCCGGTGGCTGAACATTTTAATTCTGATTCCCATTCCCGTTCTGATATGTCGGTCCATGGCCTCCTCTTGTGCCTAAATGCGATCACCCTCAGGTTGGAGGAGAAACACCGGAATATTCCATCTGAGAAGCCTCCAACCTGATGACATAAACATCAATTTCTCCTTTATAGTTAAAAAAAAATCCCTCTTCCTCCATCCCCTACTCTAGCCTTTTACCTCTTCGCACCTGCCTATCACTTTTCCCAGGTCCCTCCTCCTTCTATTTCTTTTATGGTCCACTCTCCTCTCCAGCCCTTTACCTTCCCTTTCACCTGTCACCTTCCAACTAACCTCCTTCCCCTCCCCTCCCCCACCTTTTAATCCTGGCGTCTTTCCCCTTCCTATCCAGTCCTGAAGAAGGGTCTCAGCCTGAAACGTCGACTGTTTATTTATTTCTATAGATGCTGCCTGACCTGTTGAGTTCCTCCACCATTTTGTGTGTGTTTCTATGTTCTATGTTTAATTCAGAAATAAAAAGGGGGCACATTGTTGCAGAGGTAGAGCAGCAGAAATTCACAAATGGGAAGGTTAGATGAGCATTTTCAAAGCCAGAGTGGCTTTAATAAGGAATTGGAACTTTCCTATATTGGATGAACAAAGTACTTCACCCATAGAAAAGTCCATTCCTTGAGGATAATTATGTCCAACAAAATGCAGTGGATAATTGATGTAATAATGATCAAGTTCAAGATGTGCTCATTTTATCTAATAATAATAATAACATCCAGTTCTGAATATCACAAACAAACAAACAAGTGGGTGAATGATACACGGAGGCAGAGAGAGAGAAAAGGGGAAAATAAAGATGGAGCAAGATGGGGCAGGGGAGTGTGAGGTTGGGAGGCAGCTACTGGAGAGAGTTAAACAGGCACACAAAATGCTGACAGAACCAGATTCAGATCTTCCTCCAACCACCTCCATCCCCTTCCCCCTCCTGGCTTCAGCCATCCATTTCTCCTGTAGGTTCCCCCTTCCCCATTTTGTTCCAACTGTTGTTCACCTCTCCCAGAATGATTTCCATTCTCCCCACCTTAACCTACCTAAATCCAGCACTGGTAGCATGTCGTGTTCCTGTTTAAATCCCGTAGCAGCTGCTTCCCATCTTCACACTCCCCCACCCCGTTTCCCTTTGTTTTTCCCTCCCTCTCTGCCGGCCTCTGTCTACCAACACGGCCCCTTACTCTCCTCCCCAATCTGGCACCATCCACCTACCATCTTACAACATCACCCCAGTCCCCAGACCATCAATTGTTTCGGGACCCTGTCTCACCTCTCCCCCCTCCTCTCTATTCCAGTTGACTCGCCTCTCCGCGTACAGTCCTGTTGCAGTGTTTCAACCCAAAACATTGACAAGTTCTTTCCTCTCTCACACACTGCCTGGCCACTGAGATCCTCCAGCACATCGCTTATTTCTCTTATTTCCTATGTAATGCTGGTATTCAGACCAGATCTCTAAATCAGTTCTGGCCGTTCCAAATTATGATCTGTATGTTTACATAATGTTGGTACAGAATAGGATTAGCCATATGTCAATTAATAACCTCCATGAACCATATCAGAAAGAAAAGACTTGAAACATTTTATCGTCCTTGGTTCCATACCAGTTTCAGAAATTAAATAACTGCCCACTAAATAATGGTACTTATTTTATCAACAGAAATTAATGTTCTTTTCCATTGTTCAAAGAGTAGGCAAGGGAATAGGAAATAACAGGCCCCAGGGTTCAATGAAACAACAATGTGATTTATGACTTCACTGTTTGAAGTGTTAATCACTGTGATGTTTAACATGTGGCGCAGTTGCTCTTGTTCCTTGCATTAACTGTTTATTGTCTTGTATAAACATCCTTTATTGGAGCCATGTTCTCCGATGGTTCAGCTAAATGCAGAAAGAGTCCAGCCAGAAGGACTTGGATTTGATTTTTCAGAGCTGCTCTGTTGATCTCTGCCAGTTATGAGCTACAGAACTCCAAACACCCAAGGTCAGCCGTCTGAAGAGATTAAATCGGGCCTACAACTTCTGATCCTCGCCCAGAAGCCTCTGCTAGGAAGTATGCATGCTGTTGAGGTGTAAATATAATGATCTCTTGCTTGGCCAGACTATCTGCTCACTTTCTACACTCACAGTTACATCAAAAAGAGTACAGTACTGAGCCCAAGGAACTGAACGTCAGCAAAAGTCAATGTCCATACGTGGAAAGAAAATTCCCATCCTCTAAATGTGGTTGGTAATCTTTTCTCTTGGAAATTTGTGTCAAGTGTTGTTTGCACTGGTAGATCTTCTGTCTCTTCCATCAGTAAATTCGCTATCAAAAGTCTGTTAACTCTACAGTATAACCCCACTCCTATTACTACTACTCTGTCGACTCAGGCCTAGGGGGCTGGCGTCGGGCACAATGACGGGACTCCCCACAACTATGTTTCAATTGTTCTCACTTGGGAGCAGAATTATTAGATTATGTAATTAATATATTTTCCAGGTGTTTCTGCAATCATTTAAAGAACGATTGTGGAAAAAGAACATGTAAAACCAAACACCAAACATCACCAGATGCTTAATTTCATATCAGCAAAAGCATTCTGACTTTTCTTTCACCGCCTTTGGTGTGATAAAACATCCTAACGTTATTCAAACAGGATTTGATATTGAACAGTGTTAGATGTCAGGCATGTAGCGAGAAGCTCAGTCAAAGTAATAGCTTATAAAGGGCACCTTAACGAAGGGAAAGCAGAGAGGATTATCGAGGGAATTTCAAGCTCACAACCTCAGCAGCAGAACTCTTGTCTTCAGTGCCAGAGTAACTGAAATCAGGGATATGAAAGACCTCACAACTGGAGAGGCATAAATATCTGATGATAGAGGTGTAGGTGCTTACAGAGAAGAGGCAGAAGGGAGTACGATGGGGGTGTTTGAAGCTAGGGAAGGGCTTATAAACAAAAATGAAAGGCATGCTGTGTTTTACTGAGAGCTCATGGTGATTAATGAGTGAATAGTGAATAACTTCATTTGTAAGGTTAGGATTAGTGCGGAGGAAGTGGAGAGCAGAGCGTTCGGAAGGTTCCCAACATGACTCCCTTGTCCATTCGTTTCCTCCCCCAATCCCTCCCCACCGATCTCCCTCCTGGCACTTACCCTTGTAAGCGGAACAAGTGCTACATATGCCCTTACACCTCCTCCCTTACCATCATTCAGGGCCCCAGACAGTCCTTCCAGGTGAGGCGACACTTCTCCTGTGAGTCGGCTGGGATGATATACTGCGTCCAGTGCTCCCGATGTGGCCTTCTATATACTGGTGAGACCCGACGCAGACTGGGAGATCGCTTCACTGAACACCTACGCTCTGTCCACCAGAGAAAGCAGGATCTCCTAGTGGCCACACATTTTAATTCCACATCCCATTCCCATTCTGATATGTCTATCCGTGGCCTCCTCTACTGTAAAGATGAAGCCACACTCAGGTTGGAGGAACAACACCTTATATTCTGTCTGGGTAGCCTCCAACCTGATGGCATGAACATTGACTTCTCTAACTTCCGCTAATGCCCCACCTCCCCCTCGTACCCCATCCATTATTTATTTATATACATGTATTCTTTTTCTCTCTCTCCTTTTTCTCCCTCTGTCCCTCTCACTATACCCCTTGCCCATCCTCTGGGTTTTCCCCCCCTCCCCCTTTTCTTTCTCCCTGGGCCTCCTGTCCCATGATCCCCTCATATCCCTTTTGCCTATCACGTGTCCAGCTCTTGGCTCCATCCCTCTGCCTCCTGTCTTCTCCTATCATTTTGGATCTCTCCCTCCCCCTCTCACTTTCAAATCTTTTACTAGCTCTTCTTTCAGTTAGTCCTGACGAAGGGTCTCAGCCCGAAACGTCAACTGTACCTCTTCCTAGAGATGCTGCCTGGCCTGCTGCATTCACCAGCAACTTTGATGTGTGTTGCTTGAATTTCCAGCATCTGCAGAAATCCTTGTGTTTGATACACCTTATCTTGGATATCTAGAGCTAGAGGTTCAAACGATGGGCATGAGAATATCCAATTGTGGCTTCCTAGTAGTCAGGGGCCTGTCGGCACTGAACAACCTGTCCCAGGATAAATGGAACAGGATCGTGGGTTTCAGTCCATTTGGGCTCATTTATTTCCCATTTAAGAGAGAAAGAGACTGCAGATGTTGGAAACTGCATCAACAAACGATATCCTGGGGGATCTCGATGGATCAAACCGCATCTCTGAGAGACAAGAGATTGTCAATGTTACAGTTGGAAACCCTGCATCAAGACTGAGAGTGGAGAGGTAAGGTGGCTGGCGTAGAGAGTGACAAGAAAGGAATCTGAGGCATTTGGTGATCTGAGGAGGGGTGTAGGATGACAGGCAGGTGGAGGAGGTGAGCGGAGGTGGAGCTGCAAGTCTATTGGGTGAATGATACACGGAGGCAGAGAGAGAGAAAAGGGGAAAATAAAGATGGAGCAAGATGGGGGAGGGGAGTGTGAGGTTGGGAGGCAGCTACTGGAGAGAGTTAAACAGGCACACAAAATGCTGACAGAACCAGATTCAGATCTTTCTCCAAGTGAATAACTTCATTTGTGAACCAAATTGATGTGGCTTGAACGTTTTCTATTAGTGTAAGTTTACTGAAAGTGGAAAAGCAAAATATTAGAGGACAGTTGAGATTTGTAACAATAGTAATATTTAAACAACTTTTGGAAGTTGAGGAGCAAACAGAAGAAATTTCAGCCTTCAAATTCGACATACAAGGTAGCAATGTGGTAGCCTTCATTGAGAATGAATAGCAATGAATTTAATAGGTAGGCAGGAAACATAGACAGACAATCTCTGAAGAGTATGATAATGGCTGTGGTCACGCATCTTGTAAAGATACTGTCCAGAAGAAGACAATGACAAATCCCTCCTGTAGAAAAATTTGCCAAGATAAATCATGGTCATAGAAGGACAATGATCTGGCATGTCATAAGACACGGCATGTAACGAATAAAGAAGAAAAATAAGGAAAGTGATAGGTAAGAGGGAATATCCTTGAGGATTAGATTGAAATCACTCAACAATTGGAGGCAAGCAAGCAGTGAACATTTGATGGATGCTATAAGTTTAAAGGTTGGCTCAACCTTGTGGGCTAGTGGGCCAATAAAATGCTCTATGTTCTGGGTCTCCATTCCCCCACCACCACTCTCCAACACCATGTGTCTCAGGCCCCACCATCACCTCTTGGGTCCTCAAAGCCTCCATCTTCCTCTCATCCCACCTTCCCTGAACACCCAAACCGTTCTCTGTCCTCTGACACCACCAACTCTCTTCCCCCTCTGATCCCAGCTCTAATCCTTGCCGCATCTTCCCAATTCCCACTGACCTTTACATCTGTGAGGCAGAATGTTCTGTCCTCAGCAAGGGCCTCACCTTTGCCCCCCTCACAGTGAGTTCTGCACCCACCATGATGTCGAGCTCTACTTCTGCCGCCTCAGTCTCTGAGCCCACCTCTTTGGCAAGAATTCCACACCCCACACAGATAACTGCTTCTCCCACCTTCAGCCGTCCTCCTCTTCTTACAGCGATGTAAGGCCTTGGTCAGTCCCCACTTACAGTACTGTGTTCATTTCTGGTCACCTCACTACAGGAAGAATGTGAATGTGGCCTTTTCTCCTTGGAGCAACGGAGGATGAGAGGTGACCTGATAGAAGTGTATAAGATGATGCGGAGCATTGATCATGTGGATAGCCAGAGGCTTTTTCCCAGGGCTGAAATGGCTAACACAAAGTTTTAAGGTGCTTGGAAACAAGTACTGAGGGGATGTCAGGGGTAAGCTTTTCACGCAGAGAGTGGTGGGTGCGTGGAATGCAAAGCCGGCAGTGGTGGTGGGGGTGGATATGATAGGGTCTTTTAAGAGCCTCTTAGATAGGTAGATGGAGCCTAGAAAAATAGAGGGCTATGCACTAGGGAAATTCTAGGCAGTTTCTAGATTAGGTTGCATGCTTGGCACAATATTGTGGACCGAAAGCTTTGTAATGTGCTGTAGGTTTCTATGTTCTATATTCTTGGACACCCCACTCTACCTGTTCTGGATCTTTTCCTCTCAAACTGCCGACAAGACAACAACCGGTTTGACTTGAGCGCACCTCTCTCCCCTCTGAACTCTCTCCACACCAATCCGACCTTACCATCAAGCCCACAGACAAACAGGGTGCTGTTGAAGTGTGGTGGAGCAACTGCTACCTCGCTCAGGCCGGGCGGCAACTCTCGAACACCTCCTCACACCCACCCATTGAAGAGGATCCCAGACTGAACCATCTGAAAACTAAATGACACCATCACTGTCATCATCAATTCTGGAGAACTCCCATCCACTGCCACCAAATGCATAGTTCCCTTACCCCACACTGCTCGCTTCTACCTCCTACCCAAGATCCACAGACCAGACTGTCTGGAAAGCCTATTGTCTCTGCCTGTTTCTCCCACCCCACTGAACTAGTGTCTGCACACCTCGATTCCATTCTATTCCCCTTGGTTCAGTCCCTTCCCAGCAACATCCACAACACTTTCCATGCCCCTGATGTCCTCACTAACTTTCAATTCCCTGACCCTGACCGCCTCTTTTTCACCATGGATGTCCAGACCCTGTACACTTCTATCCCCATCAAAAAGGCCTCAAAACTCTCCATTTCTTTCTTGACAAAGAAACCAAGCAACTTCCCTCTACCACCACCCTCCTCCATCTGGCAGAACTGGTCCTCATCCTCAACAATTTTTCCTTCAGGGGTAGCCATGGGCACCCACATGGGCTCAGTTATGTGGGATTCTTTGTTGGCAATGTAGAACAGTGCATGTTTGAAGCTTTCCCCAGTAATACTCCCCAACTCTTCGTCCACTATACTGACATCTGCATTGGTGCTGCTTCGTGCACCCATGCTGAGCTTGTCAATTTCATCAAGTTTGCCTCTAACTCCTGCCCTGCCCTTAAATCCACTTGCCCCAGCTCTAACACCTTCCTCCTCTTTCTCCATCTTTGGAGACAAACTGTTAAAAGACATCTTTTATAAACCTACTGATTCCGATGGTTATCTTCCCACCGTCTCCTGTAAAAATGGTATTCGTTTTTCTCAGTTCCTTCCCCTCTGCCGCATCTATTCCCAGGTTGTGACTATCCGTTCCAGCACATTAGAATTGTCCTCCTTCTACAAAGAATGGGGCTTCCCTCCCTCCACCACTGATGCTGTCCTCACCCACATCTCCTCCATTTCCCAGACATGCATGTTCACCCCATTTTCCTGACACCTTAACAGCGATAGAATTCCTCGTCCATTAACTACCACTCCATCAGCCTCTGCATCCAACACATCATCCTCCACAATTTCTGCCATCCCCAAAGGGATCCTACCACCAAGCATATCTCTCCATCCCCTCTTTTCCACAGAGATCACTCCCTCCTTGATTCCCTTGTCGATTTGTCCCTCCCCACTAATCTCCCTCCCAGCACTTGTACCTGCAAATGGCCCAAGTGTTACACTTGCCCATTCACTTCCTCCCTCACCTCCATTCAGGTCCTCAAACAGTCCTTCCAGGTGAGGAAACACTTCACCTGTGAATCTGCTGGGGTCGTCTGTTGTGCCCAGTGCACCCGATACAGCCTCCTCTACGTGGGTGAGACCCGTCGTAAGTTGGCGGACCATTTTGTTGAGCACCTCCCCTCCATCCGCCAAAAGTGGAGCTTTCCGGTGGCTGAACATTTTAATTCTGATTCCCATTCCCGTTCTGATATGTCGGTCCATGGCCTCCTCTTGTGCCTAAATGCGATCACCCTCAGGATGGAGGAGAAACACCGGAATATTCCATTTGAGAAGCCTCCAACCTGATGACATAAACATCAATTTCTCCTTCTGAGTCAAAAAAAAATCCCTCTTCCTCCATCCCCTACTCTAGCCTTTTACCTCTTCGCACCTGCCTATCACTTTTCCCAGGTCCCTCCTCCTTCTATTTCTTTTATGGTCCACTCTCCTCTCCAGCCCTTTACCTTCCCTTTCACCTGTCACCTTCCAACTAACCTCCTTCCCCTCCCCTCCCCCACCTTTTAATCCTGGCGTCGCTCCCCTTCCTATCCAGTCCTGAAGAAGGGTCTCAGCCTGAAACGTCGACTGTTTATTTATTTCTATAGATGCTGCCTGACCTGTTGAGTTCCTCCACCATTTTGTGTGTTCTATGTTCTATGTTTAATTCAGAAATAAAAAGGAGGCACATTGTTGCAGAGGTAGAGCAGCAGAAATTCACAAATGGGAAGGTTAGATGAGCATTTTCAAGGCTTTGATAAGGAATTGGAACTTTCCTATGTTGGATGAATAAAGTACTTCACCCATAGAAAAGTCCATTCCTTGAGGATAATTATGTCCAACAAAATGCAGTGGATAGTTGATGTAATAATGATCAAGTTCAAGATGTGCTCATTTTATCTAATAATAATAATAATAACATCCAGTTCTGAATATCACAAACAAATCTAAAGAGCTAACGAGAATACAAATCAAAAATGGAAAACTAAAGAGAAGTTACAAGCTCTCCCGCAGCCTCACAAAGGGACACAAAGGTTTTTTTTTAACATGGCATTATAAAGTAACAGTCACAGAAACAGACTGTGTAAGAAAACTAGAAAGGGTACCAAAATAAACACAGGAATAGTTTTATATTTACGTGAAAGGAAACAGGAGCAATATCAGATCCTTGAAGGCTAACAACTGAAAATCATCAGATATTGTCAACGAGAAAAAGGAGACAGTGGACGTGCTGAATTATTATCCTGTGTGCCAGTTTAAGTGGAGGAACAGGATGATGTGCTGGGCATCTTAAGGAAATATCTTGAATCAAGGACAGGAAAACAGGATGAAGCGCTGGGCAGCTTAAGGAAACATCTTGAATCAAGGACAGGAATTCATTAACATTAACATCAGCAGAATTATAGGTCTGAAGAAAAATACGGCAGAATATTGCCAGGATAAGATATTTCCCACTCACTGACTTTAAAAGATGTAATTGTCAATGTTGCAAATGCTCAGATCTCAATCTACCCAAATTCCTTCATTTGGATATACCCTGTACAGCATTAAATGCACACTAAACTCTAAGAGACACTCGGAAGTTCAGAGTAGGTACTAATTCTATTAGTCGAACAAATAACTATCCAGTTTGTTTTATAAGATGTACAATTCCTTCACATACACTCAAGATTCATTCACATATTTAGATGCTGCACAATAATTTCCCTCATTAAAAATGTATTTCACATAGGTGATACAATTACCATTTTGGGTTAATGACTGGCTTTCTCGCATTGTGTTTGTGTATTTGGCTTCTTGTGATATTTTATTCTGAAGAATGTGTATTTCAACTCGCTGGAGTGTCTCCGGAGTCCCGGACAGATTGTTGAGTTTCCTGCTGTAGGTGTGACTACCCATGATAGAACAGTCTGTACTTCTTGTGTGTTTTCCCTCTAAGTGCATGGTTGGAGAATTCATTGAAGCAGAAGGTCTTGATAAATTCTGTGGTGCCAATGTATACTTGCTGATATTTTTCTCTGCTCACTGATCTGTTGTGCCAAGCTTGGAACTTCCTACAACTTCAAATGGTTATGTGTTGAACTATTTTTTTCAATACTACTTTTTGAAGAAAACAGCTTTGGCTTTCTGTGGGCATTACTGGCTTAATACTCATATGGTAGATCTCAGCTTTAATTGCTGTCAAAAGAGTAACTTCATTGCATCCCAAAACAGAGTTCTGTATTATGGGATTTTGAGTATGATTCTTCTAACAAATTTTTTGTAGCATTGAATATTCCTGTTCTTTCCACATGCTGTGCTCAATTGTACACCGCTGCCTTATACAATGTTCAAGCCACCATTTTGTCCCCTAATCCCAATAGACAGAGGCACTGCTGTATTGCCGAACTGTTTAAAATTGTCTGTGCTGTCTCTAATGTCACTACTTTTCTACCTGTCCCGGTGCTTTGACTTAAGAACACAGTAGTAGAGTGGTTTAGTTACTGGACTTGCAGACAGACATCTAGACCACTGAGCTGAAATCTGCTTTGAATTCATCACCGTAGCTCGGAAATGTTAAATAGTATGACCCTGGACGGAGTTGTAGAACAGCGAGTTAAGGATACTTGTAGATACATCTCTGACAGTAGCACCACAGGTAGGCAGGGTTGCTCAACACACACAAAATGCTGGAGGAACTCAGCAGGCCTGGCAACATAAATGGAGAAGAGTAAACAGTCAATGTTTCGGGCCAAAACCCTTCGCCAGGCTGGAAAAAAAGATGAGAAATCAGAGTAAGAAGGTGGGGGAAGCCGAGGAAGAAGTACTAGGGTGATGGGTGAAACTGGGAGTGGGGGAGGGCGTGAAGTAAAGAGCTGGGAAGTAGACTGGTGAAAGAGATAAAGGGCAGGAGAACCTTGAACCTTGTGATCACTAAATAATATCTGTTCTAGATTTGGATTTTATGTAGATATGTTTTAAAGTTTGCCATACTCAGTGTTGGTGATATTTGGATAAACTTGCTTAAAGAAGAATCTGTGGTTGAAATTGAAGAAATTCTTGCTATATTAGTCTTTGTTAGGAAATATCTGCCTTGATGTTGTTCTGTTTTCCACAACTACTGTTGGTAGAAATGCTATAGATGCCCAGATCTCCATTAAATTCGTGGGAAGGAATGAAGGAACTAATATCCCACCCTAGAAGGGCCTTCCTGAAGTCCATGTAGATGATGTCCATTAACCTGCTATCACGAGCAAAATATCCATTCTGTGAGACACCGCTTTCCTGCTCGCTAAGCCATATTGACCGTCCTTAATTATTCCTTGCAGTCCTGAAGAGCTCTTAGTTCTCACCTGCAGCAAAGGACAATGTAAATATTTGCCAGAGCTTCTACAAATTCTTCCATTGCTTCTCACAACGTCCTAGGATACACTTGGTCAGGTCAGACTGATGCTGACATAAACACAGAAGAGGAAAATGTCCACAACAACTAAGATGAGGAAGATATTAAAAAGGCAATTCAGTTTCTTCATGTTTTATATGAAAACACTCAGGTTTTGAAAGCACATTAGTAAAAACCACAATCAGGCTCAGATGCACAGGATCAGAGGCAAATGTTATTGCTAAAAACATTTATTAGAGCACATACACTTGAACAGTGAAAGCTGAATTAAATTTCAATGGCCTAAAATGAAGCAAGTATTAAAAATAGAATACATTTACAGGCAATTTTAAATGCACAAAAATAGACTACTGCTTTGGTTGTCAAATTTTAAAAAATGGAAACATAGAAACATTACTGACTCAGCCCTATCACCAGGAAATGTTCCATTCCATATTATATAAATCTCTGCAGTTCAAATGAAATCAGATATTTTATGTTCTACCAAAGGCAAGTCAGTAATTATAAAATGTTGCAGCAGGGAAAAGCCTTTTGTAACTTAAGACAGTGCTAAACTATGATATTAAGCTCTTTCATGAACGTTGTCAGCCAGACAGCACATTTCACACACAGTGACAACTGCAGGTACACGAGCCCAAATCCAATTTGCCCAGACATGTGAGTGGAAGAGAAATGGAAGGAGCACAGAAAGTGCCAAATGTTTGTATTGCTGTTATGATGCAAGTCTGTTTATTTTCCTAACCAAATCGATGCATGTATTGAACAGTTCAGGTGTGAATTCATGGCATTTTGGGAAGTGTGGGATGGAATGAGAAGGGTCGTGAAAGACAACGTATTGTGACTGACAACATCAGGAGTTAATTTCTAGTTGTAGAGAACTTTGTCTAATAGATTTGTTATCTAATTCTACTGATTTTCTTTTTACCTCCACCACTATATACAGTGGAACAAAGATGAAAGTGGATTTAGAAATCCCCATATTAGGTTCCATGACAAAGTCATTTTCAGTGACAAATTCAGAACATGCTACAAAAAAACCATAACCACTGCAATGATTTACAATCAATATAAAATTATACAACAGTTAATTTCATATGAAGCAAGGATCCTGTTATGCATTTAAAATATACCTGCCAATCGTAAAACCAAGTTTCAAGCATATAGCAAATAATAAAAATATTTTTATTTACTCAGTCAGTAGTACATAAACAGGGAGATAATCCTATTTTTTTAAATTGGATTTTCCATAAGAGCTCCCAAATAAGTATTTCCTGAGAATTCATACATTGTCAATGTAAAGCAATTTTTGGCTAGTAGCCGTGAGAATTTTGATTACTTTAATGCCTTTAAAAGCATTACATATTAAACTCGCATATGGAATTGTCAATTATTCAAAAGCAATACTACCTTGTAAAACATTGCATACTTAAACCTTAACTTCACTAACATTCCCAATTTTACTCAAAGGGCTACAGGCAAAGGTTATTTGAGCAGTAGAATATTGCAACAGGAGCCTAGTAGGAAAAAAAATATAAAACTAAATAAACCTTGGCTCAATTAAACTTTGGGAAAATTGAAAAGGCAAGTCATGGATAAATGAAAATAAAGCTCTGAGCAACAATTTATTGCAATTAGCTCAGGAAAACCTTGTTTTTCATCCTAACAATTTAGTAATTTCAAGTTCAGATGCAGTATCAACTGGAATGTAATTTCAATTCACCTTGTCACCTAATACTGCCAGGCACTCCATTTCTCACTCACATTTTCAATCATTAGGTGGTTAAAAACATAAGTCTCTGTTTACTGTCAACTCCTCAGTCCTCGCCATCGCCGTACATTTCAGCAAGTTTCCGGAAACGTGGGCCCCATTCGTTCAAATGATTATAGTCCTGGTCTGCATCAGAGTTATTCGATGAATTCACTGAACTTAAAGATTCTGCCTCTGAACCACCACCTTCATAATCAAACACCAAGAGGGAGTCATAGGGGGGAGCAGTTGGATCATTGTCAGCAGTCTTCAGGTTCTGTAGTGATAAAACAAAGGGAAAATAAGTAAAACTCTGGTAACCTGTGATTCTGATCATGGTAGCAACAGTGCTGGTACCAGGGCTGTTAATGATTTTGTATTAAGATGATGGCTGCTAATTAATTTAATTCAATTAGAGTTGCAGGGAGATGGGACCCAGAGCACCAGGACAGATAGTGGAGTGGTTGTGGGAAAAGATGTTAAACCTGCATACAAAGGCAAGGATCGAAATAGTTGGGTATGGTGGGAATAATGTTCAGAGTTGTGTCTATTTCTATGTAGGTATAGTAGGAAAGACAGGTGACCTTAGAGCAGGGATCAACACGTGGAATTACGACATTGTAACCATAAGTGAGTCTTGGTTGTAGGAGGGGCAGGACTGGCAGCTCAGTGTTCTGGGGTTCTGTTGTTTTAGCCGTGATAGAGCTGGAGGGAGGGCATTACTAGTCAGGGAAAATGTCACGGCAGTACTGAGACAAAACAGACTGGAGAACTCATCTACTCAGGCCACTCGAGTGGAACTGAGGAACAACAAAAGGATGATCACATTAATGGGATTATATTACTGACCACCCAATAGTCAGCAGGATTTAGAGAGGCAATTTGTAGAGAGTTGCAAGAAACACAAGTTTGTGGTAGTAGGCGATCTTAACTTTCCACATATTGTCTGGAATTCCTTTGCTATAAAAAGGCTGAATGGGGTAGAGTTTGTCAAATCTGTTCAGGAGAATTTCCTTAATTAATGCATTGAGATTCCAACTAGTTAGCTAATGTTGTTCAAACAATGCACACAAAGATTGAAGTTCAAAAATTTCAAAGTTCAAAGTAACATTTATTATCAGAGTACAGATATGTCAGCACATCTAACCCTGAGATTCTTTTTCCTGTGGGCGTACTCAGGAAACCTTTAGGATAGTAAGTGTAAACAGGATCAATGAACAACAAACCGCAAATGCAAATATTAATAAAAAGCATGAAATAACAAGATAAATTGTCCTTAAAGTGAGATCATCAGTTGAGGGAACACCAGAATGGTGTTCAAGAGCCTGATGTTTGAGGGGTAGTAACTGTTCTTGAACCTGGTGGTGCGAGTCCTGAGGCTCTTGTACCTTCTACCTGATGGCAGCAGTGAGAAAAGAGCATAGCCTGGGTGGTGAGGATCTTTGATGCTGGAGGAACACTGCAGACCAGGCAGCATCTACGGAAAAGAGTAAACAGTTGACTTTTTGGGCAGTGACCGCTCATCAGGACCAGAATAAAACGATGAGGAGTCAGAGTCTAACATTTCATCGTTTCTTCCTGTCCTAATGAAGGGTCTCAGCCCAAAATGTTGAAGCTTTACTCTTCTCCATTGATGCTACCTAGCTTGCTGAGTTTCTCCAGCATTTTAGAAACATAGAAAACCTAGAGCACAATACAGGCCCTTCGGCCCACAAAGCTGTGCTGAACATGTCCTTACCTTGGAACTACCTCGGCTTACCCATAGCCCTCTATTTTTCTAAGCTCCATGTATCCATCCAGGAGTCTCTTAAAAGACCCTATCATTTCCACCTCCACCACCGCTGCCGGCAGCCCATTCCACGCACTCACCACTCTCTGTGTAAAAAACTTGCCCCGACATCTCCTCTGTACCTGCTTCCAAGCACCTTAAAGCTGTGCTCTCTCGTGCTAGCCATTTCAGTCCTAGGGAAAAGCCTCCATGTCATAAGGGGAGCGGACACAAATGCAAGACACAGACACTGAAGTACTAGGAACAGGACAAGGTTTATCAAGAAAGCAAGGGGAGTAAGGAAGAAATGATGCTGGACATGGACACAGGCCCTGGACGAGACAAGGACACTGGGCCTGGGCTAGGACTAAGACTAGGAAAGTGGGACCAGGACAAAAAACTTGGAACTAGGAGCCTGGGCTAGGACTCCGAGCCAGAGACTGGTCAGGGACCCGGAATCTGAGTCTTGACTTGGGCTTGGACCCCAGATCTAGGCAAAGACAAGACGTGGCTACAGGACTGGAAGTGGAACTCCTGCACAGGACGAGGCGAGGTTCTTGGATGTGGAACTCCTGCACGGGACGAGGCGAGGTTCTGGGACATGGAACTCCTGCACAGGACTCAGCTCGGTTAGGCCCTAGGGTACAGGGCCGGGACTCCTCCTTGGAGCGCAGGGCCGGGACCCTTTCTTGGACGCAGGGCCGAGATGACTGCCGAGGATACTTGCCAAGGTAAACAGCTGAGGTAACTGTCAGGGATTTGGATGGGGAGGGGAAGGGAACAGTCCAGCAAACGAAGCTGAATCCCGAAGCTATTTATGTAGCCACCACAAAACTAGAATCAGGTGCCTCCATTAAGGAGCCCAACGGAACCGGGGAAAACAGGGAAAACCTGGAATACGGATCAATGGACCGGACCGTGAACCGGAATGCGGATTTCACGGACCAGACCATGAGACTCCAACTATCCACACAATCAATGCCTCTCATTTTGTGTGTGTTACTTGCATTTCAGCATCTGCAGATTTTCTCAGCTAATGGTGTTCCATTGTTTAAGCAAGGCTGTACAAATAAGCTGGAAAATTACAGACTTATAAATCTGGCCTCTGAAAATATCTTCAAATAATCTATCCACCTAGTGAGTGGGCAAGTTATTGGAAGGTATTGTAGGGGATCGGATTTAGACAGACAGATTAGAGATAGTCATAGCAGGTGTTGTCTGACCAATCTTAAATAATTTTGAGGAAGTTACCAGGAAAGTTGATGAAGGAAAGACAGTGATGTTGACTACATGGACTTTAGCAAGGCTTCTGATAAGGCCTCCATGGGGGGTTTGTCAAGAAAGTTCCATTCAATTAGACACTGGCTACGTGGGAGAATCAGAGAATGGCAGTAGATGGTTCCGCTCTGTGGTGTGCCACTCTGCACTAGTGTCGTGCCACAGGGGTCAGTGCTGGGACATCATTGTTTGTCATCTATATCAATGATCTGAATAATAATGTGGTAAACTGGATCAGCGAATTTTCCAGTGACACAATGATTGGGGGCATAGTGGACAGTGAAGAAGTCCATTAAAGTTTGAAGTGGGATCTGGACCAACTGGAAAAATGGTAGATGGAATTTAATGCAAACATATGAGATGTTGCATTTTGGGAGGACAAACCAGGGTAGGACAAATACAGTGAACGCTACGGATCTGCGGAGTGCAGGATAGAAGAGTACGGATCTGTAATTCCTTGAAAGTGGTGTCATATGTATAGGGTCATAAATAGCTTTTTGCACATTGTCCTCCATAAATCAAAGTATTCAGTGAAGTAGTTGGGATGTTATATTGAAGTTGTATAAATCGTTGGTTAGCCTAATTTGAGTACTATGGAATCTGAATGCTCTCAAACTTATTGATATCTTTCCTGTAGTTCTGGTCAACTACCTAGGGGAAAGATATCAATAACATTGAAAGAGTTCAGAGCAAACTTACAAAGATGTTACCCGGATTTGAGGACCTGATTTGTAGGGAAAAGTTGGGTAAGTCTGGGCTTTATTCCCTAGAGCAAAGGAGAATGAGGGGAGATTTGATAGAGGTACACAAAATTGTGAGGAGTATAGACACGGTAAATGCAACTAGGCTATGAGGTAGGGTGAACAACAGCTAGAGGTCATGGGTACAGGGTGAAAGGTGAAATATTTAAGGGGGAAGCTTCTTCACTCAGAGTGAGTGTGGAATGAGATGGTAGTGGAAGTGGTGGATGTAGGCTCGATTTCAACATTTAAGAAAAATTAAGACAGGTATATTGATGAGACGGGTATGGAGGGCTATGGTCTGGGTGCAGGTCAGAAGAATAATTGGCAGAATAATAGTTTAGCACCTACTAGATGGGCCAAAGGGCATGTTTCTGTGGAGTAGTGTTCTATGATCCTATAACAATTTCAATAATTTTTCATTTTCCTGAATATATATTGGGATATATCCATAGTACAAACCAAACTACGAATTTTGCTAATTCCAGACTTTTGTGCCAAATATTTCCCAAGACTGTGGCTATGTTGGTAATGGTAAATATCGTGCCTCCTCAATAAAGTTGCCAATCTCATCTGGGTTTGCAGAGCATGCCAGATATTGTAGTGCTAAGAGTGCAGGAGCCACGTCATAATAAGGCATTTAGTAAATGCCCATATTACCATCTCCCATAGCAGAGCTCATGCTGAACGCTTCTACTTGGAGGAGGACTGGTCAAGCTGGTGATGGTAGACAGAGGTCTGGCTCTAACAGGCATAATGGCCGTAGGCTTAAACACCACTTCAGAATTCATGCTCAGCACACTTCCCTGTGTAAATTACAGATTCCACAAAATACAGATCCCATCAAGAAACTTCTTGTGAATCCTAGTTAACTGATCCACACAAAAAAAAATCAAAGAGTTAAGCTGTGCTACCAGCACTGACCTGGTCTTCTTCACCACCAGCCTCTTCATCATTCTAGTAAACATTACCCCGAATGTCCTCTCTGGGCATTATTAGCTTGTTTTTTGACATTTCGCCTCTTCCTTATGAAAAACAGGAGCACTAAAAGTGGAAGAAAATACAATTATGTGTAGCCTGGTATAGCTCATCTATAAATTTGCTGATTGTGGACTGCAGATTGCAGGGGGGGGGGGGCGGTGCAGAGACACAGAGACAGAGATCTTCAAAATTTCTACAGATGTACCGTGAAAAGCATTCTGAAAGGCTGCATCACTGTCTAGTATGGGGGGTGGGCTACTGCAGAGGATCAAAGGAAGCTACACAAAGGTGTAAAATTAGTCAGCTCTATCTTGGGTACTAGCCTCTGTAGTATCCAAGACATCTTCGAGGAGCAGTGCCTCAGAAAGGCAGTGTCCATCATTAAGGACCCTCATCACCCAGGACATACCCTCTTCTCATTTTTACCATCAAAAATAAGGCACAGAAGCCTGAAGGCACACACTGAGTGACTTAGGAACAGCTTCTTCCCCTCTGCCATCTGATTTCTGAATGGATATTGAACCCATGAACACCACCTCACTACTTTTATTATTTGTATCTGTGTTTGTAATTTAACTATTTAATACACAGATATTTACTGTAATTCATACTTTCCTAAATTTATCATGTATTGCATTCCACTGATGCCACTAAGTTAACAAATTTCACAAAATATGCTGGTGCTATTAAACCTGATACAGATTATTTTTTAAAAAAAGATACTAGATGTTATGAAATTAAACTCCTTGTTCAAAATTTATAACTGGAAATACAACTACTTTTACAGATTTGTACTTTTATAGATATGCGTTTAATAGCAAAATGGCCAGGAAGGAATGGAGTTCTTAAAAATGATATCCACAAATGAGCCAAGTAGCTTACTATGGTAGAGAGCGCATTTGTCACCAGATAAATGTCATGGAAATTTTAAACAACTCATGTTGATCACAAGAGAAATAGGACAGAGGTATGAATAGAATAAAACTCATCTCTGCAATCAGGGATTGCTTTCCTTCAAAGGAGATTGTTCTTTAGAATTCAAAATCATGAAAGTGTTAATTAAATAAATAAGGGGCAACTGGACAAATTTATGTAATTGACAAAAGAACCAGAGAAAATTAGATTTCCTTCTACAAAAACACAGCAAGTCATTTTAAATAAGTGATTGAAGTGCAATCGATAATATCTTTTGAAAATGGCCTTGACTATATAGTATACAAAAACACACAGGGGAAAATCAAAGAAACACACAAAAGAGAGACTAATTGTATAATTCTTAGTAAAAGCCATAGCAAACACTGGGCACATAACTTTCCATTCATTCTCATTTCCAAATCAAGTGCCAGTTCCATATAGCAATGTACTTGCATTTCCTCTATGTTCAGTCTCCAATGTTCTTGAGGGAGAAATTGTTATATTGTGTGAGAATTGAACAGAAGGAATATGCTTTAAACTTAATCTACATCCTAATTTTCA
Source organism: Mobula hypostoma (assembly GCF_963921235.1). NCBI lineage: Eukaryota > Metazoa > Chordata > Chondrichthyes > Myliobatiformes > Myliobatidae > Mobula > Mobula hypostoma. The sequence goes on from NC_086110.1 coordinate 46,054,926, forward strand.
ATAAAACTAAAGGGGATTAAGATTGATTGTTTTAAATTGTATGCAAATGATACTCACTCAACAAAGCCAAGATAACACCCAGAATAGCCAAAATGCCAGGAAGGCTACAGCTGCCAGCAGCAATCTTCTGGCTACAAGCACCATTTTCACAGTCACACACCTCCACTTGCAATCCTGTAACCTGAGAGAGTTGTGGTGTCCCACCGTCTGTCACTTTTAGAAGGACTTCATACGTATTAGGTTCAATTTTATTCCTCAGCTTTAACAGCTTCATGTGAGCTAAATAAAAGAAAACATGTTGTTTTGTAAGTTCCACACAAGAAAGTATTGCTTAACTTGGAACATGTTTGGGTGTCAGTTTGCAGACAGCAGGACAAATGTCCCTTGTGTTAATTCTCATCACCCGAGATTATTATCCTCACTGCAATCTGCACTTTGATCTGGCCCACATCTTCATTTCCTTAGTCCAATGGCATTTGTTACTCTGCACCCAGTATACGCTGCGCATACTGATCTTAGTCCCATTGGCACTGACATTTCTCCCAAATTCTTGCCTTGATGTTGGTTTCCTTAAACCCTTCGTCTAGCACCTTGCAATACTTCATACCATTGGAGGCATGTTGAGATGACAAGCAAGGGCACAATGTAAGTGCATTAAGGGAAGGTGGTGTGAGGACAAATAGATAGATAGATAGACATACTTTATTGATCCCGAGGGAAATTAGGTTTCATTACAGTTGCACCAACCAAGAACAGAGTACAAACATAACAATACAAAACCACAAACAATCAAATAATAATATGTAAACCATGCCAGACGGAAATATGTCCAGGACCAGCCCATTGGCCCAGGGTAGTGAGAGTAAAGGAATATTCATTTACGATTCTCACAGCTGATTACTTCCAGTGTGAAGAAAGCATCAAATTTTAAGGAGAGATAAATATCCACTAGGGAAGAATGAAGGTAGAAGAAAAAAGGTTAAAAAAACATATATAGTTATGGTTTATAAATCTGTTTTCAATGTAATAAGCTTACGATTCTCTGTTGATTCAATTGTCCAGATTCTCTCAGCTCCATGAACCAGCATAACCACAAAAGGAGAAGTATTGGGTGGGATGTCTTTGTCTATAATGGTCACATTCACAGGGACAGGATCTTCATTGCACACATGGTTAATAAGAGAAGTAGCAATGGGTGGATTATCATTGATATCTTCAAGCTGCAGAAGAATGGTCCCAGTACCAGTGGCAGGTGGACTCCCTGCAAACACAAAAATGAAACTCTGAACCCAATAGCAAAACTCCAGTAGCAAAGAAAAGTTCATAAATTAATGGCCTTTTTATATATGAACACTTGGAAAAGGGTTGACAATGACCATTTTAATTCATTCATCCAGAGTTACATTAGAGTCTCATCATCTTAACATTTCTTTCAAGGCATACTCATTCCAATTATGAAGCATGTTTTCTTTGATCTTAAACTTTTATTAATTTTAAACCTCTATTCCTTTGACACTGTCTCATAATGAAAACATTCCAGTTTTATCTATTAAATTTGATGTATACTCAGTGGCCACTTTATTAGGTACACCTGTACACCTTCTCATTAATGCAAATATCTAACCAGCCAATCATGTGGCAGCAAGTCAATGCATAAAAGCATGCAGACATGGTCAGGGGGTTCAGTTATCGTTCAGACAAAATTTCAAAATGAGGAAGAAATGTGATCTAAATGACTTTGCTGTGTAATGATTTTGGGTATCTCAGAACCAACTGATTTCTTGGCATTTTCATGCGCAACACTCTCTAGAATGGTGTGATAAACAAAAAACTTGAGCGGTACTTTTGTGGTCGAAAGTGCCTTCTTAATGAGAGAGGTCGGAGGAGAATGGCCAGATTGGTTCCAGCTAACAAGAAGGTGGCAGTAATTCAAATAACCAAGCATTACAACAGTGGTGTGCAGTGGAGTATCTCTGAATGCACAACACATTGAACATTGAAGTGGATGGGCTACAGCAGCAGAAGACCACGAATGTGCACACAGTGGCCACTTTATTAGGTACAGGAGGTACACTCAGATAGCCATTGAGTGTATTTCCACATTTATAAGATTGCTCCATTCAAAGTTGAAAACCTTTCCTATAAAAATGTGCTGGATTTAAGAATGTCAAGGATTTCTCTCAACAATGACTTTCCATTGAAAAATACAATTATCACCATGTATTCAATCAACTTTAACTTGTCCAATGTACCATTTACCACATGCTCCATGGTGCCTAATACAGGCAAGGAACACTCTGATATGGACTGGTAAGGTCCTCTCTATTTTAGTACTGATGATATTATGGTAATAACAGATTACTGCACATTACCAACTAAATCAGTGTACCTGTATTGGGTTGGGTACAAATATACAACTGTCAGAGATAAACAGTGGATTGCATAATTTTTCTGAAGCACCAAAGGTGCTTTTCTGATTGGTTCAGCTGACTAATTTAAATGATATGGATGAACCACATCATGGATTAAAGGACACACAAACTATTTAAAACATTGTAGAACCAATCCCATTGCAATTCATTTTGAAATTGGTTTTAGTTACTTCTTATCATTTACAACTCAATTCACTAATACATTTTGAAACTACATGCACCAGGTTTTCTTGAACATCTATCTTCGCAAATGGACTTGGGGTGGATAAGAGTAGCACTCAAAGGAGGCTCACTATATCCCTGCCCATTAGAATGTGGATCTGATGCCCAAGTCTCACCCATGTTGCACCAATTTATAATAGGTTCCATGACAATTTAGTTGAAAAACTGTGTTCAATTCTGCCCTCAGGTGCTGTCAGTGTGAAGTGTATTTGTCCTCTCTTTGACCATGTGAGCTGCTGTTTGCTACTCCAGATATATTAAGTCAGCACTGTGAATTACCCCTTAATGTAGATGGCTGAAGTCATACCAGAGGGAAGTTGATGGGCTTCTGAGAGACAATCATTGGTAGGGTTATAGGGATATTGGAAAAGGGAATGGAACTGTTAAGATTGCCCCTCTGTGAGCTGGCATGGACCAAGGGGCTGAAGGGCCTCTGTCAGTGCTTTAAGCAAGGAAATGGGAGATACTGGTCCAAATTTACATCGCCTTCCCCACCAGAAGACACTTTTAACACATGGAGATTTCAAATAAAGTCTCTAATCTGAAGGCGTTTTTTCAGATTTCCCCCCCCCCCCCCGTCACTGATGTGTATTGGCCCTGAAGAAGCATTTGAGATAGCAAAGGGGATTTGAAAATAATGCTTCAAGGGCAAACTACATGAGGGGTCAGATAAATTCTTTCAAAATGTATCCTTACTTTCAAATTATGAGTTAAATTCACCAAAATTAATCACATTTACTTATCTATCTATTGAGATGCAGCGAAGACGAGGCCCTCCTGGACCTTTAAGCTGTGTTGTCCAGCAATCTCCCGATTTAACCCTAGTCAAATCATGAGACAAGTTACAACGACCAATTAACGTACCAACCAGTACAGTCAGCCCTCCATATTCATGGGGCGTTGGTTTCGGGATCCCCCGCAGATACCAAAATCCGCGGATGCTCAAGTCCCTTATATAAAATGGCGTAGTATTTGCATATAACCTACGCACATCCTCCCGTATACTTTAACTCATCTCTAGATTACTTATAATTCCTAATACAATGTAAATGTTATGTAAATAGTTGTTATACTGTATTGTTTAGGGAATAATGACAAGAAAAAAAAGTCTGTACATGTTCAGTACAGACACAACCATCGTAGCTCCTCTGGGAACGTTGATGCTGCCTCGGCGTCAGCCAATGCCGATTCTCCCGTGATCTTTAAGTTCTTGAGGCTGTAGCGCTTTACATAGCCAGCCAGCCATTCCTTACTAGCCTTAAACTCCTTCCTCTTGCGCACAACACAAGTAGCGAACAAACGAGACACAAGGCGAACAATGCTCAAACAACTAGTGCTGGAGAGAGAACTTCCAGGTTTTTCTTTTTCAATCCCGATCCGTGGCTGGTTGAATCCAGGGATGCGGAACCCGCGGATACGGAGGGCCAACTGTACACCTTTGGACTGTGGGAGGAAACTGGAGCATCTGGAGGAATCACAGTCACGAGGAGAACGTATAAACCTACAGACGGAGGCGGGAATTGAACCCAGCTTGCCGGTACTGAAAAGCTTTCTGCTAACCACTACACTACCGTACCTTCTCCTGAACCACTGGATAAAAAAAATTCACTGATGAAGGTGGCTAAAATATTACAGCATGTGCTTTGCAGATCCACAGAGTCTCACCATTATCAGAAGCAAGGACTGTTGCGGTATAATTACTATCTTTAACAAATTCTGACTCTCGATCCATAGAGCTGATGAGTTTAACGATGCCAGTCTCCTCCTCAATGTCAAACCAGTTTGCTGGGTCACTTCCCATCCGGTATCTGGAATACATGCAGCAACACAAATAAATTATTAGCCACAAATTCCAAAATTAAAAAAAATGAACAGAACTACTTAATTTCCACTTAAAATATAATGTAACTCTAAGTGCTGCCAAATGGATTATCAGATGTTCCATCACCGAGTTATGAACTTTAAGAAACACTGTCACACCCATAAGTAGTGGTAATGGGGGGAAGAGAGAGGGGAAGAGAAGGGGGGCAGAGAAAGGGGGGGAGAGGGAGGGAGGGGGGGAGAGGGGAGAGAGGGGAGAGAGGGGGAGGGGGAGGAAGCGAGGGGGAAGATGGGGTGAAGGAGGGAGGGGGAGGAGGCTGAGAAATTTCTGGATTTCCTTATTTAACTGTATAAGTTATGATGGTAATTGTTAATCCTGCTGTAACAAACTGTATACACAACATTCCAATTCCAAGTACTGTGGTGCCATTCTATTTTAAGGTGGATAGAGAAATCTTAACTATTGGCTGCATGTCTGCAGGCTGATAATATACACCAGTTTTATAGCTTCATGCCGAATCCCAAAGTTGGAATGTTGAGCATCTATTGAGAAATTACCTTGCAGAAACATGAAGATTCTGGGATGATGTTCAAGACGATTCAGGAAGTTTGATGCAGAGGGCAACTGAGAGTGAGGGTAGTATTTCAAAAACAGAATTTAAAAGGGAGAACAAACTTAATTGCAGGATGTCAGAAACCTTTGGAATTCCCCATCACAAAGAGCTATGTAGACCAAATCATTGAGGACATTCAAGACCATAAAGAGGTTTTGGTCTGTAGTAGGGTCATAGGTTATTGGAATCAGGCAGGAATTTGGAACCAAGGCCAGAGATCACATCAGTCACTATCTTATTGAGTAATGGAGCAGGCTTAAAAGATGCATGTACTCCTCTCGCTCCACTGTGCTTTATAAGATCTAACTCAAGGTCCCAGCATTCCGAATCACGTTAACTATACCCAAGTGTGCCCCTTGCGGTTCTCAATTAATAGTTCTTCTCTGCAGGCACAAATATCTTCTCTGTACACTTGAGGAGAGGAACATACTGCTAACTTAAAAGTGTTCCCACAAATCCATCTCATACCTGATAGTTTCCTCCTGAGCTGTGTCAGGGTCCTTTGCCTTACATGTAGTTACTGTACTCCCAACTGGTAGATTCTCGGACTGCTTTTCGGTCTTGGTTTCTGGATTAAATATTGGAGCTTCGTTGACATCAAGCACGTTGATGGTTACTGTAGCTGAAGACAGTGGCATGCTAACGGTGAATGGTATCTCATTCTTTACTTCAATTATCACCACATGTTGTTTGCTCTTCTCAAAGTCCAAAGGCTATATTAAAAAGTTCAACATAACATCTATGAAGTATTTTCTTCATGAAAACACAAAATGGTAGCCAAAATGTGCATGACATGTAACATCACATTGAGAGGTAGGTCTTTCGAATAAAAAGTAAGATAAGGATCCCTGTTTTTAAGGGAAAACAGCAAGATGGTTTTTATTTCCCTAAGTGAACCATTTCACCACAAAACCAAATGCATCCTGGTAGATTCACAATGATATACATTGCCTCAATCATAGCAGTGTTCCATTGTCTCCACCGGAAATTGCAAAGAAATACCCACTTTTCCATCTGTTGAGCGATGGCTCGATTTTTCTTCAACTCTGAAAACATTCAGTTTGCCTTCCATACTTTTGACTTTTCCTATCATTATGCATATCTAAAAGCAAGCTAAACATCTGTTTAAAATTTGAAATTTGAGAGTTTTCATTTTATATTAAATTTGAATGCATGGAATTACAAACTAACTTTTTTCACATCATAATGATACACAATATTGATCCATGTGCACTACATAGCTAGGTACATTCCCATTAATAGATACCTGATGTCATGAGAATAATCACATTCTCAGACAAAATATCTGGTCATTACAACAATTATTGTGGATCAAAGACCCTGTTCTTGTTCTATACTGCTCTATATTTGCATGACCAACAGAGAAATGAGAACCACACTCACACATTTCTCCAGATTTTACTTTATTGCAGGATATGGGTATCATTGACAAAGTCAATTTTCATTGCCATCCTTGACTGCCCGAGGAAAACATTGGTGAGTTCCTGCAGCCTTTCTAGTGAAGATATTCTCAGTGTTGTTAGGCTAATAGTTTCAGGATTCTTAGATCCAGTGGGAATGTAGTAATACACTTTTTCTAATCAGGATCCATGTAACTTGGAGGGGAGCCTGCAGATGGAAGGAGTTCCCAAGTGTCTATTGTCTTCGTCTTCCCTGGTAATCTCTACAGAGTCCATGAAGTTGATGCCACTGTTTTTCCAGTCATGGTGAAGGGTCTCAGCCTGAAACGTCGACTGTACCCATTTCTATTGATGCTGCCTGGCCTGCTGAGTACCTCCAGCATTTTGTATGTGTTGTTTGCACTTCCAGCATCTGTAGACTTTCTCTTGTTTGTGATCGAATCATGATTGGTCCATTTAAGTTTCTGATAATAGCAGCCCCAGGAACTTGGCTGTCAAATCTGTAGTAATGTCATGAGTTCACAGTCATAGAAAAGCAAGTACAGAAGCAGGCCATTTGGCCCATCTAGTCCATGCTGAAACATTTTAAACTGCCTACTCCCATCGTCTTGCACCGGGCCACAGCCCTCCATATCCCTACTATCCATGTACCCAACCACACTTCTCTTAAACATTGAAATCGAACTCGCATGGACCACGTGTGCTGGCAGCTCATTCCACACTCTCACAACACTGAGTGAAGAAGCTTCCCGTCATGTTCCCCTTAAACTTCTGGCCTTTCACCCTTAGCTCATGACCTCTGATTATAGTCCCACCCAAACTCAGTGCAAAAAGCCTGGTTGCATTTACCCTATCTATACCCCTCATAATTTTGTATACCTCTATCAAATCTCCTCTTAATCTTCTACATTCTAAAGAACAGTCTTAACCTTTTCAATCTTTCCTTATAACTCTGGTCCTCCAGACCCAGCAACATCCTTGTAAATTTTCTCTGTACACCTTCAACCTTGTTTATAGCTTTCCTGCACATAGGTGACCAAAGGTGCACACAATATTCTAAATTAGGCCTCACCAATGTCTGAACAACTTAAACGTAAAATCCCATTTTCTGTACTCAATACATTGATTTATGAAGAGCAATGTGCTAGAAACTTTATGAACCTGTCTACCTGTGGCACCGTGCTCAATGAATTACGTACCTGTACTCCCAGATTCATTTGTTCTACCACACTCCTCAATGCCCTACTGTTCACTGTGTAAGACCTACCCTGGTTGGTCCTACCAAAATGCAAAACCTCACACTTCTCAGCATCAAGTTCGATCTGCCATTTTTCAGCACATTTTCCCAGCTGATACGGATCCCTCTGCAAGCCATGATAGCCTTCCTCACTGTGCACTATACCCCCAAACTTGGTGCCATCTGCAAATTTGCTAATCCAGTTAACCACGTTATCACCCAGATCATTGATATAGATGACAAACAATGACAGACCCAGCACTGGTCCCTCCAGCACACCACTAGTCACAGGCCACCAGCCAGAGAGGCAACCTCTACTACCACTCTGGCGTCTCCCACAAAGCCAATGTCTAATCCATTTACTACCTCATACTGAATGCCAAGCGAATGAACCTTCTTGACCAACCTTCCATGTGGGACCTTGTCCAATGCCGTGTGGATAACTTGCACAGCCTTGCCTTCAGCCACTTTCCTGGTAACACCCTCAGAAAACTCTAAGATTGGTGAGACATGACCTACCATGCATGAAGCCATGCTGACTATGTATACTTAATCAGTCCATGTCTATCCATATACTTATATATCTGGTCCATTAAAATACCTTCCAATAACTTTCCCATAACTGATGTCAGACACACCGGCCTGGTTTCTGTTAAAAGCCTTTTTAAACAGTGCAACAACATTCGCTATCATCCAACACCTCCTGTGTTGCTAAGGATATTTTAATTATCTCTACTAGGGCCCTGGCAATTTCTGTAGTGCCTCCCATAGGGTCCAAGGGAACAGCTTGTCAAAACCTGGGGGTTTATTGCCTCAGGGTAGCAAACACATCCTCCTCTGTAATTTGTACAGGGTTCATGAAGTTGATGCCACTTTGCCTCACTTTTATACATTCTATCTATCTCCCGGGTAAATACAGATGCAAAAAATGCACAAGTTCTTTGGTATCCTGGGATCAGACATTATGAGCTGTTTCCATAATAAAAGCACTTGAAGGGAAGGTTCATTTATGTTTCCCCATCAAACCCATCTGTTTTGGTTCCACACATGGATGACCATTCTAGTTTTACGGAGGACCAATTTTGTCCCTTGTAATCCTTTTGCTCTTGCTGTGAACATACATCTATTGATGCTTCTGGACACATCTTCAGTGATGTTCCTGGAATCATCGGGTTTTTCGGGTCTTTCAACATCATACACCCTCCTCCAGGTGACCCAGCCGGGGCTGATCAGATCCCAGCTTGTGTCCAGATGGCTGGCTACTTATGACTCCATGGCTCCCCTCTTTTGAGCCACAGCCATCTTGAGGCCTTCTCTGCCGCATTGGTGGTACTGCAGATGGCTCTCCTCTTCCTCTCTCTCTCGATACCCAAAATGCTGAAGGCTCTAACTGAAGAACAGGCTACGAATCCCCTACAACCAACCTCCACGGGGAGACACCTCGCTCTCCATCCAGCCTGCTGACAGTTGCTGACCAGTCCTGCGTACTTGGAGAGTTTCCTTTCAAAGGCCTCTTCCAAGCTATCTTCCCATGGGACTGTCAGCTCCAGCAGCACCACTTGCTTAGTAGACTCAGACACTAGGACAATGTCTGGTCGCAGGGTGGTGGCTGCGATATGGTTGGGGAACTTCAGCTGCCCTTCGAGGTCCACCAACAGCTGCCAGTCCCTTGCAGAGGTCAGAATGCCCGCAGATGTACTTTTGGCAGGTATCAGCTGCTCCCCAGCTCTGACAAAGGCAATGGTCTGCTTGGAGGGTCGGGACCGCTTCACCCACTCAACTCCTGCACTGACGGCTTCAGCGATGGCCTTCAGGACCTGGTCATGCCTCCACCTGTACCGTCCCTCACCAAGTGCCCTTGCGCAGCCGCTGATGATGTGCTCCAGGGTTCCTCACTTGGAGCACAGCGGGCACGCAGATGACTCTGCCTTGCCCCATGTGTGCAGGTTTGATGGGCTTGGAAGCACATTGTATACTGCCTGGATGAGAAATTGGATGCGGTGTGGTTCGGCTTTCCAAAGATTAGCCCAGGTAACTTTCCTCTCAACCGCATTCTCCCATCTTGTCCAAGCTCCCTGTTGCTTCATTCCCACTGCCTTGTAGGCTCTCGTCTCCTCCACTACTGCTCTCACCTCCTCCTGAACTAGACAACGCCTTTCCTTCCCTCTGGTGTCCATTTAGGGAGTTGGAAAGGATCCTAGCCCAGCTCGGCCTCGTGTGACCACTCCCACCAGCCTCCTGTTACCATACCTGGAGGATCCCTTTGGATGTACCTTCACCTTCTCTGATAGAGCACATTCATGCTTTCTTTTAGCCTTCCTGGTTTCTTTCCTAACTGTTCTCTTCTATTTCTTGTATTCCACAAGCACCTCATTTGTTCCTTTGCACCTCCTTTTTTCTCTTAACTAGGGCATCAATATCTCTTGAAAACCAAGGTTTCCTATACTTGTTATCTTTACCATTTATTCTGACAGGTACATACAAGCTTTGTACTCTCAAAATTTCATTTTCAAAGGCCTCCCACTTTCCAGGAACACCTGCGCCCGAAAACAGCCTGTCCTGATCCACACTTGCCAGATCATTTCTGATACCATCAAAATTGGCCTTTCTCCGATTCAGAGTGCTACTGTAAGAGTTTCTTTTTCACCGCAGCTTTGCACATATATGAAATTACTGGTCTTTCTAACTTTGCAATCCATGTCCAAATGTTATTCAGTTCTTGCAAGCTCGAACAGATCCATTTTATCTTGAGATGCTGTAAAAGGAACTGAACATTGTTTGATAGGAAATCATAAATGAACCCTCCCACGTGTGCTTTTATTGTAGAAACAGCTCATAATATCTGATCCCAGGATGCCAAGGAATTTCTGCGGCAGCCCAGGATTGGTGAGTGGGCATGGAAGGTGAGATTTCAACCATCAGCTGCAACCGTCTTCCTTATTGTGAATAAAGTACAACTTGTGCCAATAAAGAGGCTTGCCCTCAATTCCTAAAAACTCTTTGATAGATACCATTCTCCATCAAATTCCATGAGCAAATATTCACACTTTATCAGTCTGTCAAGTGATCTATAGAAAAGTAGATTGATCTTCAGTGAGCAGCTTATTGGCAAGTTATCAACATTGGATAATATTCATCCTTTGCTCATTATTGAGGGCAGACCAACTGAGTAGTTGGTCGCACAGATACATTTAGCCTTTTGTGGTCAGGACATCTCCAAAAAATGTTCAGTTATCAAGTAGATGCCAAGGTTGTGGAAGAAAACCAAATTATTTACTGGTAAATATTAAAATGACTACAAACAGCTACTAGTAGACTGCCGTACCTTCACAGTTTTAAGGACTCCATTATTCTGTGAGTCAGTAATCACTGTGAACAGTTTTTCTTCATTCCCAAAGGTTATAGTGAAATTTGCTTTCCAAGCAGGTGTACCAGGCAGGTCATCATCAGTTACAGGGTGTATTGACACATCATCATGATCCACTTCATTTTCAGGGACTTCGACAGAAATCTGCAATTAGAAAAATAAAGTAATTTTACCTTTTCAGAGTTGCAGACTGCCCTAATCAACACCCAAGCTCAAATTCAACTTGGACTGATGCAATATGAGTATTTGTACAGACAGGAACTGATTAGGGATTCTCAGCATGGTTTCGTGCATTGTAGGTCATGTCTAACAAATCTTATAGATATTTTGGAGGAACTAACCAGGAATGTTGATGAAGCCAAGGCAGTGGACTTTAACAAGGTACTTGACAAGGTCCTGCATGGGAGGTTGGTCAGGAAGGTTCAGTCACATAGATTTCAAGATGAGGTAGTAAATTGGATTAGACATTGGCTTTATGGGAGAAGTCAAGAGAGTGGAAGTAGATGGTTGCCTCTGACTGGAGGCCTATAACTAGTGGATCAGTTACAGGCTGGGTCTATTGTTGTTTGTCATCTTTCTCAACAATCTGGATAATAATGTGGTTATCTGGATCAGCAAATTTGCAGGTGACACCAAGATTAGTGGTGTAGTAGACAATGAGAAAGACTATTGGTGCTTTCACTGGGGTCTGGAGCAGCTGGAAAAAAAACGGCCGATGGAATTTAATGCAGACAAGTGCGAGGTAGGACTAACCAGCGTAAGGTCGAACATAGGAAACAGGCAGGCACCAAGGAGTGTGGTAGAGCAAAGGTATCTAAGAACACAGGTCCATAATTCATTGAAAGTGGAGCCACAGGTAGATAGGGTCATTACAAATGCTTTTGGCACATTGGCCTGCATAAATCAATTTACTGAGTACAGGAAATGGGATGTTATGTTGAAGTTGTATAAGGCAATGGTGAGACATAATTTGGAGTATTGTGTGCAGTTTTGGTCACCTACCTACAGGAAAGACATAAATAAGGTTGAAAGAGTGCAAAGAGTGCAGAGAAGATTTACAACGATGTTGCCAGGACTGGAGGACCTGGGTTATAAGGAAAGATTGAATAGGTTAGGATGTTATTCCTTGGAACACAGAAGATTGAGGGGAGATTTGATAGGGGTATACAAAATAATGAGGGGTATTGATGTGGTAAATGCAAGCAGGCTTTTCCCACAGAGGCTGGGTGGGACTACAACTAGAAATCATGAGTTAAGAGTGAAAAGTGAAATGTTTAAGGGGGACATGAGGGGAAACCTCTTCACTCAGAGGGTGGTGGGAGTGTGGAATGAGCTGTCAGTATAACAGATGCATGAAAGCTTAATTTCAAAGTATAAGAGAAGACTTGATAGGTAAATAGGATGGGAGGGATATTGTTGGATATGGTTCAGGTGCTGTTTGATGGACTAGGCAGTTTAAATGCTTCAGCGTGCTTTATACAGTCCAGAAGTCCTGTTTCTGTGCAGTTCGCTTCTATGACTGTAAATTCTTTCCCTTCTTCCGGCTACCCAATCCTCAACAAATCTATTCTCCTGAAGCTACTAACAAATTACTGCAGAATAGTTCCCAAAGTCCTCTGAAACTTTGTTTGCAATGACCTTTCATCAGATAAGGGCAGAGGAAGCCTTTGCCTGAATCACGGCTCAGCAATGCTGACCTGGAACTGTTGATTTTCTTTAAGTGTGCAAGATGTAGGCTCTTTTTTCCCCGACAAAGTGAAAAGATAAATCTTTCATCATGGTGAAAACAAGATGAAAGTGAGCATGGTATACTTTTGATTAAACAATGCTTCAAATTCTTTTTCAAAACAATTAGAGGAAATAATTGCATTTTTAATTGAAGAATCAGTTTATTATATTCAGAAGGAAATGTTTAAAAAGGTTTAGTGAAATCTTTACCAATGAATTCACAAATGTTGGGGCATTATCATTTGCGTCGATGACTGTGATTATTGCTGTGGCAGTGGTCGTCATTCCTTCACCTTCCATATTTGCTGCCTGAACAATCAACGTGTATTTATCCACTATCTGAAACAAGATTAAAGGAATCAAAGAGCTTGTATGACGTGTAATTTTCATGCAGTCAGAAAGAAACAGCACATTCTGTCTACCACGTTCGTGTATACTAGTCAGAAAAGGCTACATTCACTTCTCATATCTCAGTCCATGGTCTGTGGGACCATTGTCAAAGGCTCATCTGAATATCTTCCAATATTTTTTATTATTAATTTTACATATAAGAATACAGAGTACAAGAAAAAATATATCAATACATTATACTAAATTGCATATAAAGACTCCTTACCCTATAGTAATACAGATTAATTAATTTGTAACATTGAAATATAGTTGTTTTATTATATATAAAAAAAACTAACCCACTACCAAGACCGAAGCTGATTAGTAAAGAAAAAAAGGGGGAAAAAATTATTAGTCATCATCTGTGCTTTAACAGCAAATCAAAGGTTTTGAAAATAATTCAAAAAAGGTCCCCACAATGTTTGAAGATCTTTGTTAGATTCAGAGATTGAACATCAAATCTTCTCTAAAATTAAACATGACATCACATCACGTAACCATTGGGCGTGAATAGGAGGGGTCGTATTTTTCCATTTAAGCAAGAGCGTCCTTCTGGTCATAAGAGAAATAAAAGCCAAAATTTGCTAGTCAGATGACTCCAAAATAATATCCTTTCCTCCAACAATACCAAATAAAGTGGTCAAAGGATTAGGCTTAAAGTTTACTTTGAAAAGTATCGAGAAAGTTTGAAATACTTCTTTCCAATATTTTCAAAGACTCGGACATGTCCAAAACATATGAATGAGTGAAGCTTCTCCATTATTACATTTATCACAATACGGATATATCTAAATAAAAACGAGACAACTTATCCTTGGTCATATGGACCACTTTAAATTGTAAGAGAGAGTGGTGGGCACACAACGATGAGTGTTAACCAATTTAAAAATTTGATACTTATACTGTAAACTTTATTGTTGTCAAACAATTGGTACTAGAACGTACAATCATCACAGCAATATTTGATTCTGCACTTCACACCCCCTGGATTACAAATATTAAATATTAAAAATATTAAAAATAGTTAAAATTAGTAAACATTAAAAATTTAAATTATAAATCATAAATAGAAAATAGAAAATTTGAAGTAAGGTAGTGCAAAAAAACCAAGAGGCAGGTCTGGATATTTGGAGGGTATGGCCCAGATCCAGGTCAGAATCCGTTCAGCAGTCTTATTACATTTGGAAAGAAGCTGTTCCCAAATTTGACTGTACGAGTCTTCAAGCTCCTGAACCTTCTCCCGGAGGGAAGAGGGATGAAAAGTGTGTTGGCTGGGTGAATCGTGTCCTTGATTATCCTGGCAGCAGTGCTCCGCAGCGTGCGGTGTAAAGTGAGTCCACAGATGGAAGATTGGTTTGTGTGATGTGCTGCGCCGTGTTCATGATCTTCTGCAGCTTCTTCCAAGTTTCCTCAGAAATTGAAGTCTGTAAATCTTGTTCCCAAAGATTTTTAATTTTTATCTAAAGGAACGCTTCTCATTCCCAACAGCTTATTATAAATATTAGATATAGATCCATTATAAAAAAGTTTCAAATTAAAAATTACATCTAATAGATTCTTATCAGGACTTTTAGGAAATGTACTTATTTGAGACCGTAAGAGATCTCTTATTTGTAGGTTTCGAAAAAAAAAGTTTTGGGTAAACTATATTTAGTTGACAGTTGTTCAAACGAAGAGACTTCCCTCTACAAACAAGTCATGAAAGCACTTAATACTTAATCTATCCCATTCTTTAAAAGCCACATCAGTCATAGAGGGTTTAAAAAAAAATTAGAAAAAATGGTTCTCGAAAGAGAAAAACTCAGTAAGCCAAAGTATTTTTGGATTGTATCCAAATTCTCATAATGTGTTTAACTACTAGATTATCAGTTAACTTACTCAGAGACAAAGGAGGTGAGGATCCAAGAAGAGAAATAATAGAGAATTTATTGACAGAGTTAGCTTCTAAAAAAAACCCACATCGGGCAATACTCACGATTAATATAATATAACCAAAATGTAAGATTTCTTATATTAACTGCCCAATAATAAAATCTAAAGTTTGGTAAGGCTAATCCGCCATTCTTTTTATCTTTCTGGAGATGAATTTTATTTAATCTAGAATGCTTATTCTTCCATATATAGGAAGATGTAATAGAGTCAAGTGAATCAAAGAAATATTTAGGAATAAAAACAGGCAATGCCTGAAAAAGATACATAAATTTAAGTAATATATTCATTTTAATAGAGTTAATTCGGCCAGGTAAGTGATAATGAAAGAGGCGACCAATTTGATAGTATCCTTTTTACGTGATTCAATATGATAAGAAAATTTTCTTTAAATAGACGCTTACAGTTTTTAGTAATTGTTACACCTAAGTAAATTGGTTTCTTACAATTTTAAAAGGAAGGTTAGAATTTGTTGGTATCAAATTATTCAAAGGGAAAAGTTCACTTTTATGTAGGTTTAATTTATAACCTGAGAACTGGCTAAAACAGGAGAGTAAAGAAAGCACATGGGGTAACGAAGTCTCAACATTAGAAATAAATAGCAGCAGATCATCAGCGTACAGCGAGACTTAGTGAATAGTGTCTCTCCTTAAAATACCGGTGATATCACTAGATTCTTGAAAGGGAATGGCTAAAGGTTCTAAGGCAAGATCAAAAAGCAAAGGGCTGAATGGACAGCCTTCTCTAGTGCCATGTTGGAGCTTAAATGGTTTGGAATTATGAGAATTAGTGATAACCTTAGCGCAAGGAGCTAAATAAAGTAATTTAATCCATTGAATGAAAACAGGTCCAAAATTGAATTTTTCTAAAGTTTTAAATAAATAATTCCATTCAACTCTGTCGAAAGGTTTCTCAGCATCCAGGGATACCACACATTCCAATATGCTAGAAGGAGAATAAGACCATAAGACCAAAGACAAAGGAGCAGAAGGCAGCCATTCGGCCCATCGAGTCTGCTCCGCCATTCCATCATGAGCTGATCCATTCTCCCATTTAGTCCCAACCCCCCGCCTTCTCACCATAACCTTTGATGCCCTGGCTACTCAGATACTTATCAATCTCTGCCTTAAATACACCCAACGACTTGGCCTCCGCTGCTGCCCGTGGCAACAAATTCCATAGATTCACCACCCTCTGACTAAAAAAATTTCTTCGCATTTCTGTTCTGAATGGATGCCCCTCGATCCTTAAGTCATGCCCTCTCGTACTAGGCTCCCCCATCATGGGAAACAATTTTGCCACATTCACTCTGTCCATGCCTTTCAACATTTGAAATGTTTCTATAAGGTCTCCCCTCATTCTTCTAAACTCCAAGGAATACAGTCCAAGAGCGGACAAACGTTCCTCATATGTTAACCCTCTCATTCCCGGAATCATTCTAGTGAATCTTCTCCGTACCCTCTCCAACATCAGCACATCCTTTCTTAAATAAGGAGACCAAAACTGCCCACAGTACTCCAAGTGAGGTCTCACCAGCGCCTTATAGAGCCTCAACATCACATCCCTGCTCCTATACTCTATTCCTCTAGAAATGAATGCCAACATTGCATTCCCCTTCTTCACTACTGACTCAACCTGGAGGTTAACTTTAAGGGTATCCTGTACGAGGACTCCCAAGTCCCTTTGCATCTCAGAACTTTGAATTCTTTCCCCATTTAAATAATAGTCTGCCCGTTTATTTCTTCTGCCAAAGTGCATAACCATACACTTTCCAACATTGTACTTCATTTGCCACTTCTTTGCCCATTCTTCCAATCTATCCAAGTCTCTCTGTAGACTCTCTGTTTCCTCAGCACTACTGGCCCCTCCACCTATCTTCGTATCATCAGTAAACTTAGCCACAAAGCCACCTATTCCATAATCCAAATCGCTGATGCACAATGTAAAAAGAAGCGGCCCCAACACGGACCCCTGTGGAACACCACTGGTAACCGGCAGCCAAACAGAATAGGATCCTATTCCCATTCTCTATTTCCTGCCAATCAGTCAACGCTCTATCCACGTATGTAACTTTCCCGTAATTCCATGGGCTCTTATCTTGTTAAGTAGCCTCATGTGTGGCACCTTGTCAAAGGCCTTCTGAAAATCCAAATATACAACATCCACTGCATCTCCCTTGTCTAGCCTACTGGTAATTTCCTCAAAAAATTGTAATAGGTTTGTCAGGCAGGATTTTCCTTTAAGGAATCCATGCTGAGTTCTGCCTATCTTGTCATATGCCTCCAGGTACTCTGTAACCTCATCCTTGACAATCGACTCCAACAACTTCCCAACCATCGATGTCAAGCTAACAGGTCTATAATTTCCTTTTTGCTTCCTTGCCCCTTTCTTAAATAGCAGAGTGACATATAGCAGAGGAACCAGGCCAGAATCTATCGACTTTTGAAAGATCATCGCTAATGCCTCCGCAATCTCCACAGCTACTTCCTTCAGAACACATGGGTGCATTCCATCTGATCCAGGAGATTTATCTACCTTTAGACTATTCAGCTTCCTGAGTACTTTCTCTGTCGTAATTGTGACTGGGAACACTTCTCTTCCCTGCCACCCTTGAGTGTCCGGTATACTGCTGATGTCTTCCTCAGTGAAGACTGATACAAAATACTCGTTCAGTTCCTCTGCCATCTCCTTATCTCCCATTACAATTTCTCCAGCATCGTTTTCTATTGGTCCTATATCTACTCTCACCTGTCTTTTACTCTTTATATACTTGAAAAAGCCTTTAGTATCCTCTTTGATATTATTTGCTAGCTTCCTTTCATAGTTAATCTTCTCTCTCTTAATGACCTTCTTAGTTTCCTTTTGTAAGGTTTTAAAAACTTCCCAATCCTCTGTCTTCCCACTAATTTTTGCTTCCTTGTATGCCCTCTCCTTTGCTTTAACTTTAGCTTTGACTTCTCTTGTCAACCACGGTTGCATCCGTTTTCCATTCGAAAATTTCTTCTTTTTTGGAATATACCTGTCTTGCACCTTCCTCACTTCTCGCATAAACTCCAGCCACTGCTGCTCTGCCGTCATTCCCGCCAGTGTCCCTTTCCAGTCAACTTTGGCCAGTTCCTCGCTCATGCCACTGTAATTTCCGTTACTCCACTGAAATACCGACACATCAGAATTCGGCTTCTCTTTTTCAAATTTCACAGTGAACTCAATCATGTTATGATCACTGCCTCCTAAGGATCCTTCACCTCAATCTCTCTAATCACCTCCGGTTCATTACACAATACACAATCCAGTACAGCTGATCCCCTAGTGGGCTCAACAACAAGCTGTTCTAAAAAGCCATCTCACAGACATTCTACAAATTCTCTCTCTTGAGATCCAGTGCCAACCTAATTTTCCCAATCCACTCGCATGTTAAAATCCCCCACAATTATCATAACACTGCCCTTCTGACAAGCCTTTTCTATTTCCAGTTGTAATTTGTAGTCCACATCCCTGCAGCTGTTTGGAGGCCTATAAATAACTGCCATCAGGGTCCTTTTACCTCTGCGATTTCTTAGCTCAACCCATAAAGATTCTGCACCTTCCAATCCTGTATCACCTCTTCCTAATGATTTAATATCATTTCTTACCAATAAAGCCATGCCTCCCCCTCTGCCTACCTTCCTATCCTTCCGATACACCGTGTATCCTTGGACGTTCAGCTCCCAGAGACATGCATCCTTTAGCCAGGTCTCAGTGATGGCCACAATATCATACCTGCCAATCTGTAGCTGTACGACAAGATCATCCACCCTATTCCTTACGCTGCGTGCATTTAAGTGTAACACCTTAAGACCAGTATTTGGTACTTTTCGCTTTGATTTCACTGCAACTCATCCCAATGGCTACAAATTTGCCCCATCACCTGCCTGTCTTTCCTGACATCTTTACTGCTCACTATCTTAGATTTATTTCTGTTTTCCCCTTCCTCCGCTGTCATTCCGGTTCCCATCCTCCTGCCAAATTAGTTTAAACCCTCCCTAACAGCTCTATTAAACTTTCCCGCCAGGATATTGGTCCCCTTCGGGTTCAGGTGTAACCTGTCCTTTTTGAACAGGTCATACTTCCCCCAGAAGAGATCCCAATTATCCAAGAATCTGAAGCCCTGCCCCCTGCACCAGTCTGTCAGCCACGCATTCATCTGCCTGATCCGACTACTCTTGCCCTCGCTAGCATGCGGCACAGGTAGCAATCCCGAGATTACTACCCTGGAGGTCCTGCTTCTCATCTTCCTTTGTAACTCCTGGAAATCTCTCTTCAGGACCTCCTCCTTTGTCCTATCTATGTCATTGGTACCAACATGTACCAAGACAACTGGCTGCTCACCCCCCCCCTTCAGAATATTCAGGACCCGATCCAAGACGTCCCGTACCCTGGCACCTGGGAGGCAACACACCATGCGGGTATCTCTATCAGGCTCACAGAACCTCCTGTCCGTTCCCCTGACTATGGAATCCCCTATGACTACTGCATTCCTCTTCTCCCTCTTTCTCTTCTGCACAACAGCGCCAGGCTCAGTGCCGGAAACCTGGTCACCTTGGGCGTCCCCTGTTGGGTCATTCCCCTCAACAGCATCCAGAACAAGATATTTGTTGCTGAGGGGGACAGCCACAGGTGTGCTCTCCACTCTCCAGGCATTTCCCTTCCCTCTCTTGACAGTGACCCAGTTTTCTGACCCTTGTAGCCTAGGGATGACTACCTCCCTGTAGCTCCTGTCTATCACCTCTTCACTTTCCCTGATAAGCAGTAGGTCATCAAGCTGCAGCTCCAGATCCCTAACACGGTCTCTGAGGAGCTGCATCTCGGTGCACTTGGCGCAGATGTGGCCATCAGGGAGGCTGGAGGTCTCCCAGGATTCCCACATCTGACACCCTGAACAAAGCACTAACCCTGCAGGCATGCTACCTAATTCTACAGGAATGAAACAGGAAAAATAAGTCTACTCACCCACTTACCTCACCAAACAGACTAACTTTAAACCATTAGCTGGTACCATTAGATGTGAGAGCCCTGCTGTTCCTGTCTGTCCGGGCCGATTCACGAAAGGTGGGGGGGGGAGAAAGAAAGAGTTGGTGCTTCGCTCTCGCCTCGTCCCATTTACCGCCAAAGCCCATTGAAGCCAAAGCCCTACACTCTGCTACCACTCACTCCGCTGCCCGCTCCGACCGCTGCCCTCTGTATAGGGTGGTCTCCTTTTTAAACTCTCTGCGCTGTCCTGTTGACGTCACGCGCCCGCGCAGTCTTGTAATATTTAATAACCGATGAATATTAAATTAAGAATATCGATTTTTGATAAATCCAGTTTGGTTATCGGAAATTATATATGGTAAAATATTTTCAATCCTAAGGGCCAAAACTTTAGATAGGATCTTAGTATTAACATTAAGTAAAGAAATTGGTCTATAAGAAGAACATTCAGTTGGATCCTCATTCTTTTTAAGGATAAGCGAAATGGAACCCTCATAAAAGGATTGAGGGAGTCTGCCCAACTTGAATGAATGCAAAAAAAACTGAACATAGATGAGGTATAAGCAGTGAGGAAAAGATCTTGTAAAGTTCTCCAGAAAATCCATCTGGACCCAGAGCTTTCCTCAAATATAATGAGTGCACCACCTCAACAATTTCCTCAAAAGAAATAGGTTGTTCCAATAACTTTCTGTTGTCGGCAGAAATTGTAGGAATGCTTAGTTAGTCTAAAAAAATTGTTCATTACAGTGTTATCCTTAGAAGATTCAGAACTATTTTTTTTAGAATAAAATGTTATAAAAGTATCATTTATTCTTATATAATCAGTTGTCCTCTCACCATTAGCTTTGTATATTTATTTAATCTGCTGTTCAGCTATAAAGGTTTTAATTTGATCAGCCAATAATTTACCTGTTTTATCTCCATGAATATAAAATTGACTTTTATCTTTTAGAAGTTGTGTTTCAATTAGATAGGTTAAAAGGACATCATATTTAGTTTTAGTTTCAACATGTCTTTTATATAAGACAGGTTCTGGAGCCAAGGCGTTCTCTTGGTCTAATTGTTTCAGCTGATTAGCTAAATCACTTCTTTCTTTATTAGCTTTTTTCTTAATACTTGCAGTATAAGAAATAATTTGTCCTCTAGTATATGCCTTAAAGGCATCCTATCTTTTAAGGCTAGAAGTCACCTCTAACGTATTCTCTTCAAAAAAAAAGAGTAATTTGTCTCTCCATAAACTTTATAAAATCTTTATCAGATAACAAAGTTAAATTAAATCAACAAAACCTATTTGGTTGAAGAAGACCAGGGAGATTTAAAAATAGGAGCACAGGAGCATGATCTGAGACAGTAATCTCTTTATATTCACAGGATCGAACTGATGGAATCATTTGGCTATCAATAAAAAAAAATAATCAATCCTGGAATATGTATGATGGACATGAGAGAAAAACGAATATTCCTTGTCTACTGGATGCAAAAAAAATGCCAAGCATCAACAATACCACATTTCATTAAAGATTTAATAAACACAGCTGATTTATTTGGTATCATTAGTTTAGAAGATGAATGATCTAAAGCTGGATCTAAGCAACAGTTAAAGTCTCCACCCATCACCAATGAGTACAGACTTAGATCTGGCAAAAATTTTTAAAAAACGCTCAAAGAAACCTGGGTTATCTATATTTGGAGCATATACATTGGCAAATACCATTAGCTTGTTATTTAGTTTTCCCTGATACTACAACAAAACGCCCATTAGTATCAGAAATTACTTTATGTTCAACAAAGGGAAATTCATTATCTATAAGGATCGAAACTTCTCTGGCTTTGGCCTGAAATGAGGAATGGAAATGAGAGCCCCTCCATCGATTAAAAAGGCATGAATTGTCACATTTACATACATGGGTTTCTTGAAGAAAAACAATTGGTACCTTAAGTTTTTTTAATATGGGCAAAAATCTTATTTCTTTTCAATGGGTGATTTAGCCCTTTCACATTAAAACTAAGTAAATTAATACTTTGATCTATTTTAAAACTATAAGAAAGGTGAAAGTAGCAATCAGAGAAATGTATATTAAACCCAAATAATACACCTCGAGATATACTAACTAAACAACAGAATTGACTAGATTCCCAAATCAGCTTCAAGGAAAAAGAGCTCCCCATCTCCCTCCCTCCTCCCAAAAGGAGAAAATTGGTCAAAGAACAACCAGTATCTGCCCCCCACTGAAAACATCTCCTTAGAAAGCCTTTTGGAACTGCTCCAAAGAATTCAAGGTTGTTTACTGTTCCAATCAAGACTAAATAATACAAATTTTTAAAAAAAACAAGCTTAGACAGGTTTATCAAACAGAAGGAGCAATTATTCATACTGAAAAAAATATTAAACAGTCATTTTTAATATATAGTATTTCTGTTTTGCAAGATTTTTAATCTATTCAATATTTATATACGGTCATTTTTTGAGTCTAAAAATTATTACACCTGCTCCTTCGTACAAAACCATTTAAATGATCCATCTTCCATTGTGATTCTCAGTCGAGCCGGAAAACGAAGAGAAGGCTTAAAATTTTGGCTGTATAGCTCCGCCATAACTTCTTAAAACTTAACACGTTCTACCATAAAATCTTCAACAATACCAATCTTCTGACTTTGGTAGTCAATCATACCTTTTCCACAGCCATCAGGAATCAGACAGTCCTTTATTTGAAATTCATGGAAACATATAATGATTGATCTTGCTTTTGATTTTGAAGTCGATCTGTAGATAGGCGACTTGTGAGCACAATCAATCAAAGGCAGAGACTTTATAATGTCAGGGAATAATTCTATCAAAAGGTTTGCAAAGAATGCTTTAGGATTATATCCTTCCGTTGGCTCTTTAAGGCCCAAGATTCGTAAGTTGTTTCTCCTACTCCTGTTTTCCAAATCAATAATCTTCTGTCTCAGTATTTCGTTGGACTTGGATTGTTTTTCATACAGCTTTTGCAAAATCATCCATTCTGTCATCCAGTATAGTAATAACCTCTTCATTTTACTTTATCTTCTTTTCATGCTTGGTTAGAATTGCTTGAATATCATCTAATTTCGTACCTATTTGTTTAATTTCAGCGCTGATTTGTTGCGAATCAGCCGACGCTTCTTTTCTGAGCTGTTGAAACTCCTCAGTAAGTTTTTGAATAGCTTCCAAAGCTGCTTTGGTAGTCATGGTAATGTAATAACCTATCCAACAGTAGTATTTCAAAAGGTTGCAGACAAAAGTAAGTTAGGTGCACCAGAAGAGAGCTGTTACTCATCAGCGGCCACCGAGCAAATCTCTGAATATCTTAAGTGTAATAAGAGTTGCCGCTTTCGTCATGTATCCAGGCCAACCACTCCAGATTCCCACTTCTTGAAGAGCAAAATTTTTTCCTCAACTTCCCTCTAATTCTTCTACTGGCCAACTTCAAACTACAGATAAAGTACCTTTTGTTAAAATGGCAATGAATGCCATCTCATAGGGCACTAACACAGATTGTGTCTTCTGCAACATGTACAGAAATTTAAACAGGTTATTTCTTGGTATGATAAATGTAATTCAAATAAGATTTTTTTGCATTTGAATAAATCATTCGTTAAAATAATTTCAATATTACCAGACATACTTCACTACTAATCTTCCATATGTATTTTACATGGAACATAAATCTTACCCAGTATCTATGCTTGCAATTTGACAATGTTTCTATAGTTTTAATTGTGTATGTTTCCACCTAGATTTCTTCCTTTCCATCATAAATGCATCTCCCATGAATCATTGAGTGACGAGGCAGATAGAAGCATTAACCTTATTGAACTGCAAGCAGGGAAGCACAGAATAGTCATCATGGGCACCCTCGAGCATGCTTCAATTGGAATTGAATTACATTTTAAAAGAGATTTAACATTACACACGAAAACAATTACTTACTCACTAAAGCGGGGTAAAGCAACGTAAAAGATGCTACAAATAGGAATAAACATTTCAGCAACAATCCTTTCAACTATGTACAATGACTTATCTCTGCCCACTTACCTCCCAGTCCAGACCTGCACGCAGCACACTGATCAGTCCACTTGTTGAATTAATTGTAAACATCTGTGAATTAGGACTGGTTGGATCTTGACTGTCAATGGAGTATTTGATTATAGAATTAGCAGTGTCTTTCTGATCTGCATCTGTGGCTGTCACATTCATGAATGCAGTACCTATTGACAAATGTACATTAAAATTACACCGACAGCTTCATAAACATTATCTTCCCCCAAATCCATGGAAAGTAATAGGTTTAATAGGATCAATTTCATCACATAACTTTGCATCTTCTGAGATGGAACCAATGCATAGTTTTTCATAAATTAGCACTACTGCAATATTAGTTGTTATGTTTTGTAACTTCAAAACATTAAACTAATTCAAAGGAAGACACGTGAGTCTGAAATATGAGCCTACCTTAGTGCTTACCTTTAGTGAGGTGCACACGTATCATGGGGTAGTGTGATGACCTATATAATTCACATATTTATATCTGTAACTCGTAATGGATTTTTTAAATGAACAAGAATGCTTAATCAACCAATATAGACACAAGATTCAAATGTTAAATACACATTAGCCTCTCCACTCTCAGTAGAACACATTTTATCATTGAATAAATAATGTGCAATTTTAGCCAGTGTACAGGAAATAATGGTCGATTAAAAGAGATTGCTTGTATTTTGAATGCATAAATATAGAACACTTAAATGACATTATGAATTACATTTTGAGAGATTTTTGGACTATAAGGAAAGATTGAGTTGCCTGGGACTGTACTCACTGGAATTTAGAAGAATGAGAGGAGATCTTATAGAAACATAAAATTTTGAAAGGGATAGATAAGATAGAGGCAGGAGAGCTGTTTCCAATGGTAAGTGAGACTAGAACTAAGGGACATAGTTCAGGGGAGTAAATTTAGGATGGAGATGAGGAGGAACTGCTTTTCCCAGATAGTGGTGAATATGTGGATTTCTCTGCCCAATGAAGCAGAGGCTACCTCAGTAAATATATTTAAGACAAGGTTGAATAGAGTTTTGCATAGTAGGGGAATTAAGGTTTCTGGGCAATTGGCAGGTGATGAGATGAGGCTAGATCAGCCATGATCTTATTGAATAGTGGAGCAGGCGCGACAGGCCAGATGGCCTTCTCCTGCTTCTATTTCTTATATTCTTATGTTCTTATGACACATTCATGTAGAACTAGATGGAGAAAGTAAAGAACAGGACTTCATAAATCTCACTGCTGCTCAAAACTACTCCAGCCTGAGAAACTGCAGGAGGAGGTCATGGCCTCAAGCCTGCTCCAGCATAAAATGTCATGGGTCATCAGCAATTCACTCGCTCAACCAATAACCTCACTCCAGCTATCCAAAGAAAATTACCCAAGCTATGAGTGTGGCTCAGTAACCCCCAGGAGTAAAGACTTGCAAAGATTCACACTCATCAGAAGCAATTCCCTCTCATCAGATCATAAGAGGCTGATTTCATATCTAGCACAGTTTGAGCACCCCTTATCTGAAATGCTTGGGGCTGGAAGTGTTTCAGATTTTGGATCTTTTTGTTTTTTGGGATATATACTGCAATAGCTTGGGATCGCCATCATTTCCAACTCTGAATTTATGTGCGAAAGCTAAGCAGTCTTTTTCTTACCCTTATTCATCACACATATGTATGGAACAGTGAAAATTATTCCACAACATTACGATAATGAAAATATAATGTGTGCAGTGACGAACTTGGCAAACTCATCAATAGATTTCTGTCCTGCTTTGTATTCAGCTGACATTTTAAAAATTTATGCCATACCTTTTCTTAAATTTCTGCAACCAACTTACTGAATATTTACCAATACCTTCAATTTTCAGTTCGCTGTGATAGATCTTTGCGAGGTTCATGATCAGCAAACTTAAGTGGGATATGTGTGCTACCACTCTGACTCTCTTTCATTACACGATCGCAATTTTCATTTTTCACTTTATGCAGTGTCTTTCTATTTTTAATTCACTTCTCTTCATTACATATGTGAGCTCACTTTTCAAAACTGTCTGTGGTACACAGAGACTTCTGCATACACCATAAGACCAAAAGATATAGACAATAGACAATAGGTGCAAGAGTAGGCCATTCAGCCCTTCAAGCCAGCACTGCCATTCACTGTGATCATGGCTGATCATCCACTATCAGTATCCAGTTCCTGCCTTATCCCCATAACCTTTGATTCCACTATCCTTAAGAGCTCTATCCATCTCTTTTTTGAAAGCATCCAGAGACCTGGCCTCCACAGCCTTCTGGGGCAGAGCATTCCATATATCCACCACTCTCTGGGTAAAAAAGTTTTTCCTCAACTCCGTTCTAAATGGCCTACGCCTAATTCTTAACTGTGGCCTCTGGTCCTGGACTCACCCATCAGCGGGAACATGCTTCCTGCCTGCAGTGTGTCCAATCCCTTAATAATCTTATATGTTTCAATAAGATCCCCTCTCAGCCTTCTAAATTCCAGTGTATAGAAGCCCAGTCGCTCCAATCTTTCGACATATGACAGTCCCGCCATCCCAAGAATTAACCTTGTGAACCTATGCTGCACTCTCTCAATAGCAAGAATGTCCTTCCTCAAATTTGGAGACCAAAACTGCACACAGTACTCCAGGTGTGGTCTCACCAGGGCCCTGTACAGCTGCAGAAGGACCTCTTTGCTCTTATACTCAATTACCCTTGTTATGAAGGCCAGCATGCCATTAGCTTTTTTCACTGCCTGCTGTACTTACATACTTGCTTTAAGTGACTGATGTACAAGAACACCTAGATCTCGCTGTGCTTCCCCTTTTCCTAACTTGACTCCATTTAGATAATAATCTGCCTTCCCGTTCTTACCACCAAAGTGGATAACCTCACACTTATCCACATTAAACTGCATCTGCCATGCACCCGCCCACTCACCCAGTCTGTCCAAGTCACCCTGCATTCTCATAACATCCTCCTCACATTTCACACTGCCTCCCAGCTTTGTGTCATCAGCAAATTTGCTAATGTTACTTTCAATTCCCTCATCTAAATCATTAATATATATTGTAAACAGCTGCGGTCCCAGCACTGAACCCTGTGGTACCCCACTGGTCACCGCCTGCCATTCCGAAAGGGACCTGTTAATCGCTACTCTTTGTTTTCTGTCAGCCAGCCAATTTTCAATCCATGTCAGTACTCTGCCCCCAATACCATGTGCCCTAATTTTGCCCACTAATCTCCTATGTGGGACTTTATCAAAGGCTTTCTGAAAGTCCAGGTACACTACATCCACTGGCTCTCATAGAAGCAGAATTAGGCCATTTGGCCCATCGAGTCTGCTCCATGATTCAATCATGGCTAATCCTTTTATTCCTTCCTCACCCCACTCCTCAGCCTTCTCCCTGTAACCTTTGATGCTGTGGCCAATCAAGACCCTATCAATCTCTGCTTTAAATATCCCAATGATCTGGCCTCCACAGATGCCTGAGGTAACAGATTCTATAAATTCACTACCCTCTGGCTAAGTAAACCTCTGCATCCCTGTTTTAAATGGACACACCTCTATCCTGAGGCTGTGTCCTCTTGTCCTAGATTCTCCCACCAATTGAAACATCCTTTCCACATCCACTCTGTCTGAAAGATTTCAATGAGAGTCCCCTTCAACCTTCTAAGTTTCAACGAGTCCAGGCGCAGAGCCATCAAAAGTTCCTCGTATGATAACCCTTTCATTCCCGGAATCATCCTTGTAAACCGCCTCTGGACCCTCTCCAATGCCAGCACCTGTTTTCTTGGATAAGGAGCCCAAAACTGTTCACAATACTCAAGGTGAGGTGTCACTAGTGCCTTCTAAAGCTTCAGCATGACACCCTTGTGCTTATTATATGCTAGACCTCTTGAAATGAATACTAACATTACATTTGCACTCCTCACCACCGACTCAATCTGCAAGTTAACCATTAGGGTGTTTTGCACAAGGACCCCCAAGTCCCTTTGCATCTCAGGTTTTTGGATTTTCTCCCCATTTAGAAAATAGTCCCAACATTTATTTCTTCTAACAAAGTGCATGACCATGCATTTTTCACATTGTATTTCATTTGCCACTTTCTTGCCCATTCTCCTAATCCGTCTAATCCTACTACAGCCTTCCTATTTCCTACCCAGCCCTCTACTAATCTTCACGTCATCTGCAAACTTGGCATCAAAGGCATCTATTCCATCATCAAAATCATTGATATACAGCATAAAAAGAAGTGGTCCCAAAACTGACCCCTGCGGAACACCACTAGTCACTGGCAGCCAACCAGACAAGGATCCTTTTATTCCCACTCGCTGCCATCTTCCAATCAGCCAATGTTCTAACCATGCCGTAACTTTCCTGTAATACCATGGGCTCCTAACTTGGTAAGCAGCCTCATGTGTGGCACCTTGTCAAAGGCCTTCTGAAAGTCCAAATATACAACATCCACTGCATCTCCTTTATTTACTCTACTTGCAATCTCCTCAAAGGGTTCCAACAGGTTTATCAGGCAAGATTTTCCCTGATGGAATATGCTGACTTTGTCCTATCTTGTCCTGTGTCACTAAGTACTCCATTATATCATCCTTAACATTTTCCCAACCACAGAGGTCAGTTTAACTTTTCCTCTCTGCTGTTTCCCTCCTTTCTTAAAGAGTGGAGTGACATTTGCAATTTTCCAGTGCTCCGGAACCATGCAAGACTCCAGTGATTCTTGAAGGATCATTACTAATGCCTTCAGAATCTCTTCTGCTATCCATTTCAGAACACTACGGTGCAGTTCATCTGGTCCGAGTGATTTATGTACCTTTAGGTCTTTCAGCTGTTTGAGCACCTTCTCCCATGTCATACTAACGGCGCTCACTTATCTTCCCTCACATCCTTGAATACCTGGCACACTGCTAGCATCTTCCATAGTGAATACCGGTGCAAAATATTCATTTAGTTCATCTGCCATCTCCTTGTTCCCTGTTGTTATTTCTCCAGCCTCATTTTTAGAGGTCCTATATCCACTCTCATCCCTCTTATTTTTTTTACATACTTGAAAAAGCTTTTACTAACCACTTTGATGGTGATTGCTAGCTTGCTTTCATATTTCATATTTTCCCTCCTAATGGTTCTTTCAGTTGCTTTCTGCAGGTTTTTAAAACTTACCCAATCCTCCAACTTCCAGCTAATGTTTACTTTGCTGTATGCCCTCTCTTTTGCTTTTACATTAGCTTTGATTTCCCTTGTCAGCCACAATTGTACTATTTTGCAACTTGAGTATTTCTTGTTTTTGGAATACATCTAACCTGCACCTTACTCATTTTTCTCAGAAACTCACTCCATTGCTGCTCTGCTGTTATCTCCTTCCAATTTACTAAATCCACTCTCATACCACTATAACTACCTATAGTGCACTGAAATACTGCTTTGTCAGACTTTAATTTCTCCCTATTAAATTTGAAGTTGAACTCAATCATTATGATCACTGCATCCTAAGGTTTCCTTTACCTTAAGGTCCCTAAATCGCCTCCAGTTCATTCCATAATGCTCAATCCAGTAAAGCTGATCCCCTGGTAGGCACAATGACAAACTGCTCTAAAAAGACATTTCATAGGCATTCAGCAAATTCATTCTCTTGAGATCCGTTTTCAACCTGATTTTCCCAAACAACCTGCATGTTAAAATCTCCCATGACTATCATAACCATGCCCTTTTGACACGGCTTTCCTATTTCCCACTGTAATCTGTAGTCCACATCCCAGCTACTGTTGGGAGACCGTCAGGATCCTTTTACCCTTGCCGTTTAACTCAACCCACAACTTCCGATCCTACGTCACGTTGTTCTAATAATTTGGTGCCATTCTTCCCCTCTGCCTACTTTCCTATCCCTCTAATACAATGTGTAAACTTGTTCATTCAGCTCCCAACTACAACCAACCTTCAGCCACGATTCAGTGATTCAACGATATGCTACCCTTCTTGATTCTTCATTCCTAATGCATTGATACTCACTCTGCTGGCTGCAATTTTGTCCTATCATCTGCCTGCAATTCCTGACAGCCTGACTGTATTCCATTTTTGCTTTTTTTTAACCATCCATCCTATCCCGAGTCCCTTCAGTCTTGTTCCCTCCCCCAGCCAAATTAGTTTAAGCCCTCTCCAACAGCTCTAATAAACCTGCCCACAAGAGTATTGGTCCCCTCAGGTTCAGGTGCAACCCGTCCCTCTTGTACAGGTCATACCTTCTCCAGAAGAGATCCCAATGATCCAAAAACTTGAAGCTCAGCCCCCTGCATCAGCTTCTTAGCCATGAATTTATCTGCAGAATCATCCTGCTTCTACTCTCACTGGTGTGTGACACAGGTAGCAATCGAGAAATTACTACTCTGGAGGTCATGCTTCTCAGCTTTCTGCCCAGCTCTCCAAATTCTCTCATAATGACTTTCTGCTTTTCCGTCCTATGTCATTGGTACCAATATCTACCAAGACATCTGGCTGCTCTCCCTCCCTCTCCAAAAACCTGTGGACACAATCTGAGATGTCCCTGACCCTGGCACCTGGGAGACAACATACGATCTGGGTGTCCCATTCATGTCTACGTAATCTCCTGTCTGTTCCTCTGACTATTGAATCCTCTATCATACCTCTCCCTTCTTCTCCCTCCTTCCCTTCTGCACCATGGGCCCATAATCAGTGCCAGTAACTCAGTCTCCATAGCAATCCCCTGGGAGGTCACCCTCACAACAGTATCCAAAACGGTATACTTATTATTAAGGAGAATGGCCACAGGGGTGCTCTGCGCTAACTGTCTATTACACATTTCCATTTCTCCTGACAGTCACCCAGCTACTCGCCTCCTGCAGCTTAGGGGTGACTACTTCCCTGTGACTCTGATCGATGATCTCCTCACTCTCATCACCTGCACTTCACCTGGGAGCTTTCCGCGTGCCTTGCTGAATTTTCCAAATGTGACGTCATGTCAGCACTCAAAAAAATTTCAGATTTTGAAGGTTTTTGGATTTTGGATTTTCACATAAGGGGTACCCAACCTGCAATTCTTGAATGCCCATTGATAGCAAAAGAATCTACCCTGTTGAAGCCCCTCAGAATATTCCCTTTGCAAATATGTTCTCACTCTGAATGAACACCCTAAAGCAAACTCTAGGCTGGAGAGTTTAAGACAAAGTACATTCTCCATATGGGAGAAAAAAACACAGAGGCTGCTGCACTGTCAGAATTAGTGATGAAAGCTGTCAGATAAACGCACGGCACCTTTGGAAGAATCAGTCATGTGCCCTTTGTAGCGATCTGCACACAGTAGGATACATTAATGCCCGTTTTAAGTTTTCTTAATTTACTTAGTCAGTTTCCTGGCCAAAAGAAGATTAAGTGCAGTTATTCCTGTGAATAGATGATATTGTGTAACTGATGTAAACGCAGTAGGAACTGTATTATTGGATGTGGAAACTTCTTCGTTAGCCTGCTTGTCCAAATAATCATTGCAAAAATTAAACAATGTGGCTGCTTATTTGAAATGGTGGTTCTTGGGAGACAAGACCCTTCACTGATCTTACAGAAAACACACAAATTCAAAAGCTTCAGAGAAAACAAGTGAAACTTTTTGGCAGCAAAGTGCAGTAGAATTGTAACATTTGATCCATCCGAACACGCTGGATCAACAAACATACATTAAGAGTAGGAATAATCTATTGAGGCAAAAAAAATCAAGATTCACTGTCATTTAATTGTCTCAATCTCAATTCAGAAATAAGACAAAACAAAATGTTCCCCTTACCTGGTGTAGCTCCTTCTACAACCCTGCCATAGAAAGTTGGGGCAACAAATTGTGGCCTATTATCATTCATATCAATGACTTCGATGACAACATCCACTGCATCTTCAATTTGAACCCCATTTTCATCTAGTGCATGAGCTAACAGCTATTTCAGTGAGATAAAAATATTGGTTGTTAGGGTACAATAGCTTCAAAAGTACTGCAATAAGAAACATTCATTCAATATTGAACCAGAAACCCAAGACGTTTAAAAGTTGTGTGTTGGTTAGTTGGTTCACAATGGATTGAAAGACCTATGTCCATTTCACCTTGACTATTAACAAGTCAGTTATTATCACAAAGACGCAGGTCTGGATTTTGCATTGCACAGCACCTCCCTCTGATCAGTGAAAGATGATTACAAAAATACTGTACTTAATTCAGAAGCATGAATTTAGATCCTTTCTGATCATGATTACCGAAAATCAGTTCTCCACCAACAAACAGCAATCATTAAAGTGTCCTCACAGTGAGAAAATCAGAAAGAAAAACAGACAAATTAATCTGTTGTGGTGCAAAATTGAAATCATTATATGCTTCAGTTGAAGTATAAACAGAAATATGCCATGAACAAATGTTTCCATCTTAAAACCAATTACACTTCGGCAGAGTTTACCAAATGCAGGAATGGCTTAGTAAACTAAATCAAACTCATTTGTCTTTCACTCAACAACAGAATTTTGATGGAATTCTATAATTGACACATATCTCCAGTTTTTCCCTTGATTCTACTGGAGAAATCTGTCAACAGCTGTTTGTGGAGAAGCTCACTGATCACCAGCAGCAACTTGAGATAAACTGTGTATCCACCGAATTGCAAATACTGTGAACTTTCCTGCAGTTATCACATCCATAAAATGCAGGCCAGTGAGTTAATATGAAACCACTGAACCCTAAAGACTTTTGAAATCATTCAGTGTTATTGTAATTAATTACTCCTTTCAAAAAATCAGTTGGGAGAGTTAAAGGAAATGGTATACGAACTATACATTTATTGTATGTTGTTTTTCAAAAATATGAATGCATTCGTGCTGCTAAAGCTATAATTTTGACCCAATGTAACACACACATAATACTGGAGAAAATCAGCCGATCAGACAGCACCTATGGAAATGAATAAACAGCCAATGTTTCAGGTCGAGACTCTTCTTCAGGACTGGATAGTGTGGGGGAAGATGCCAGAGTAAAAAGGTGGGCGTAAGGGAAGGAGGACAAGCTAGAAGAGGGTAGGTGAAGCCAGGTGGGTGGGAAAGTTAAAGGGCTGGAGAAGAAGGAATCTGACAGGAGAGGAGTGGACCATGGTAGAAAGGGAAGAAGGAGGGCCGTCGGAGGAAATGATAGGCAAGTAAGAAGTGGTGAAAAGCCGGAGTGGGAAAAAGGAGAGGGTAGGGGGAGGAGAAAAGGAAAATTACCAGAAGGAAAAATCAATGTTCATGCCATCAGGTTGGAGGCTACCTAGATGGAATATGAGCTGTGGCCTCTCCACCCTGAGAGCTTCCTCACTGTGGCAGAAGAGGGGCCATGGACTGAAATATCAGAACGGGAATGGGATAGGAATTAAAATGTTTGACCACTGGGAAATTCCACTTTTTGCAGAAGGAGCAGAGGTGCCTGCCAAAGCAGACTCCCAATTTACATCAGTTCTGATGAATGTAGAGGAGATGGCATTGGGAACTCCAGATACAATAAACAACTCCAACAGATTTACAGGTGATGTGTGCCCTCACCTGGAAGGACTGTTTGGGGTCCTGAACGGAGGTGAGGGGGGAGGTGAATGGGTGGGTGTAACGTTATTATCCAATATGCAATGATAGAGCTGATGAATTAGCATGGGAAAGGGCAAGGAGGTTGTGATAACAAATTACAGCAATAACCGTCTGATACTGTGATCTGTCCAAACAAGTGTTGTCCCTCAAATTTTAAGCTCAGTTATTTGAGCAATACTATACTGACATTGTGTGAATCAAGAATCAGTCTTGTACAGAGAAATAACTGAGAACAAAGTTAACTTTCTACTATAAATCACTGTGGTACAGGAAGGATTATAATTAATGAAACTCACTTTGTATTTGTCTCTTTCTTCTCTGTCTAAAGGTTTATGCACATAAATTTTACCATCGTCTCTATTTATAGAAAAAATGCCGACAGGTGGCTGATTGACTCCTGGGCCTGTTATATTGTAAAGTACAGTTGTTTCTTTTTGCCGATTGGACTTGATCTGTTCAGAGGAAAAAGAAATGTCAGCATAATATGCACAGGCACATTGTGACAAGTCAGAATAAAATACCCATTAATGTATCGATAAACAAGAGAAAATCTGCAGATGTTAAAAAATGCTGGAGGAATTTAGAAAGACAGAATAAAATACCCATTAACGTAACATTCAGTGTGAATTACCTCAAGGCATCACAGTAAAGCACTGAAGGTTAAGAAGCAAAAATCCCATATTTAATTCAATGTCTTTTCTAAATTGCCTGAATTAGGTTGAGAGAGCTAGGTGAAGTATGCACAGTATCATCTCCTCATAAATATTCCAACAACCCTGGCTGAAAATCAGGGGATCCAAGTCAAGAGGATGCAAACTGGGGAGAACAAAGAGGTGATGGGTTTCCTGGTGAGAAGAAAAAATAGAAAGAGTTCCGAATTTGGAGGCAGGGGTAAGTGTGACAGTTGTGACAGAAAGTGAGAGCAGGATTAAATGGAGAGTTTAGAACATCTCCGGCTAATTTTGGCTCCAAAGAATAACTTTTGTTCTTTATTGCTGGACACCCCCAAGCACCAGCTGGCTAATAACCATCTCATTGTGGAACCAGGATTTCAAACATATTATATCACTCATTTGTAGATCTGACATATGTTCTGCACAAGTGATGTTTCAAAAGGTAGGTGGAAGAGACAGAAAGAAAGATGAAGGGGTAAAGTGAGCTTAACAAGAGCGAAATCTGGTCAATTAAAACACTTTACAGAGAGCTTTTCTTAATATTTACAAAAAACAGCTAATTTTATAAATATACAGGATGCGCTAAGGCAGAACTTGCAAGATGTAGCGAAATTAACCTCTCAAATGTAATTCTAAGAAAAAAGAAATGAGTTACTCAGTAATGCAAAATATATGAATACATTAAACTGAGAAATGTGACTTCAGAAGTAGGATCATCTGCACCTCAGTCTTCTAACCATTACTTCCCTGAAGTTTTTAAACAGAAATATAAAAAAAATTTGTATCAAAAACACAAGAAGATCTACAAATGCTAGAAATCCAAAGCAACACACAAAATGCTGGAGGAACACAGCAGGTCAGGCGGGATCAATGGAAAAGGGTAAACAGTTAATGTTTTGGACTGAGATCCTTCTTCAGGACTGTTTGATTAACATAATTAGAATGTTTCCCAATTATTTGCAAGCCACCCAGGAAATCTGTGTCATTGACAATTCAAATTCAAATATAGCAAATACACTTTTCTCTCTGAATAGTTCTCTGAACACAATGATTGGGCTCATTGTACATGTAAAGAATTTTTTTTGATTGCGATACAGTGTGGAATATGTCCTTCTGGGACTTTGAGCCGTGGTGCTCAGCAACACGACATTTAACCCTAGCACAATCACAGGACAGCTTACAATGACCAATTAACCAACCAAATGGTATGTCTTTTGACTGTGGGAGGAAACCAGAGCACCCAGAAGAAACCCACACAATCACAGGGAAAACAGACAAACTCCTTTCAGACAGCAATGGGAATTGAACCTAGGTAAAGCATTGTAAGAGCAAATGTAAAACTGTAAATGCAGATTTAGGGTAAGTAGAAGCACAGAAAAGCCACACTTTCATTCCACTTACTAGCAGAAATTCTTAAACTTGGGGGTTATTTGATTGTTTATTGCAAATTTTAACGATTTAGTGTATTTGTCAACATGTTTATCAATCCGGCAGGAGCAAATTTTGTTGGGAATGAATGATAAGGGTGGAGAACAGAGGCAGGGAAGGAGTGCAAGGGGCAGAGGGATATCATGAAATTTGTTTTTGTTTTGCAGCAGTACAGTGTGATATATAAAATTACTGCAATACTGTGCAAAACCACCTCGCTAAATAGAAGTGCCTAAGACATTTCACAGTACAGTACTGCATTTGCTGCTTCCTTGCTTCTGATGTCTACACTCCTTATTCTTTATTCCAAATGTTACCAGAAGCCCGAACTGAATCAAAATGATAACAGTTTGATTCAATCCCAAAGCAGAATTCCACTACAATTTGAACTATAAAGACAAACCTGTGCAAGGTACTTCGGGAATGGGCCTTGCTCATTTTCTGAATGCTTGATGACCAGAGTCTTCCAATCTCGCTTCCTTCGTCTCAACGCAGAATGAGAAAACTGTGAAGGCCACATGAACACTGGTACCTCTGACTTGTCCTCTGCAGAACCTTTCACCTGTAACTCAAAAATCAGAAGGTAGGTTACAATAAGTTTACTACTTGTCTACTATAACAGGTCAGCAGCAGATGTCATTTCATTGACTCTTCACTCAATCCTGAATCATCTGTACAGCAAATCTACATACTACATCAGGATGCTCTTCATTGACTACAGCTCAGCATTCAATAATATCATCTCCTCAAAACTAATCAATAAGTTTCAATTCCTAGGCCTCAAAACCTCCTTGTGCAATTGGATCCTCCACTTCCTCACTTGCAGACCGCAGTCAGTTTGGATTGGCAACAACATCAGTAGTTGGGAAATTGTTGGAATCAACTGCTTGGGATGAAATTATGAAATACAGGGAGGCTCATGTCAAGACGGGCCAAAGCCAGCATTGTTTCCTGTAAGGAAAACCCTGCCTGACTAATCTACTGCAATTTTTTGAACAAATTACAAGCAGGGTAGACAAAGGAAAAATTGCAATGGATGTGGTGTACTTGGATTTTCGGAAGGCCTTTGACAAGGTGCCACACATGAGGCTACTTAGCAAGATAAGAGCCCATGGAATTACGGGGAAGTTACTAGCATGGGTGAAGCATTGACTGGTCGGCAGAAAACAGAGAGTGGGAATAAAGGGATCCTATTCTGGCTGGCTGCCAGTTACCAGTGGAGTTCCACAGGGGTCAGTGTTGGGACCGCTGCTTTTTAAGATATATGTCAACGATTTGGATTATGGGATTAATGGATTTGTGACTAAATTTGCCACTGGAGGAGCAGGTAGTACTGAGGAAACAGAGAGCCTGCAGAGAGACTTAGATAGTTTAGGGGAATGGGCAAAGAAGTGGCAAATAAAATACATCGTTGGAAAGTGTGTGGTCATGCACTTTGGTGGAAGAAATAAACGGACAGACTATTATTTAGATGGGGAAAGAATTCAAAATGCAGAGATGCAAAGGGACTTGGGAGTCTTTGTGCAGGATACTCTCAAGGTTAACTTCCAGGTTGAATCGGTGGTGAAGAAGGCGAATGCAATGTTGGCATTCATTTCTAGAGGTATAGAATATCAGAGCAGGGATCTGATGCAGAGCCTCTATAAGGCACTCGTGAGACCACACTTGGGAGTATTATGCGCAGTTTTGGGCTCCTTATTTTAGAAAGGATATACTGACATTAGAGAGGGTTCAGAGAGAATTCACGAGAATGATTCCAGGAATGAAAGGTTTACTGTATGAGCTGTTCTTGAGCTGTATTCCCTCAAGTTCAGCAGGATGAGTGGGGACCTCATAGAAACATTCCAAATGTTAAAAGGCCTGAACTGATTAGATATGGCAAAGTTATTTCCCATGGTAGGGGAGTCTTGGACAAGAGGGCATGACTTCAGGATTGAAGGACATCCATTTAGAACAGAGATGCAGAGAAATTACTTTAGTCAGACGGTGGTAAATCTATGGAATTTGTTGTCATGCGTGGCAGTGGAGGCCAAGTCATTGGGTGTATTTAAGGCAGATACAGATAACTTCATGATTAGCCAGGGCATCAAAGGGTATGGGGAGAAGGCGGAGGAGTGGAGTTGTATGGAAGAATTCGATCAGCCCATGACTGAATAGTACAGCAGACTCGATGGGCTGCCTGGCCTACTTCTACTCCTATATCTTATGGTCTTAACATCTCCTCCACAATCTCACTCAGCACAAGCGCTATAAGGCCGTGTGCTTACATCCCCCCCGCCCTCAACCCCACTGTATGCTTATGACTGTGAGGCTAAGCACAGTTCTAAAGCCATATTTACATTTGCGAATGATACCACTGTCATAGCCCAAGTCAAGGGTGGTGACGAATTAGTATAAAGGAGGGAGATTGAAAATCTGGCTGAGTGGTGTCACAACAACCACGTCTCTCTCAGTATCAGCAAGACCACGGACATAATTATTGACTACCGGAGGAGAACACCAGAGTTCCATGAGCCAGTCTTCATCAGGGAATCAGAGGTGGAGAGTTTCTGTAGCTTTAAATCCTCATTATTATCATTTCAGTGGATCTGTCCTGGGTCCAGCAATTAAGTGCCATGATGAAGAAAGCACAGCACCCACTTTACTTTCTTAGAAGTTTGCAAAGATTTGGAATGTCCTCTAAAACTTTGACAAACTTCTACAGATGTGTGGTGGAGAGCATAATGACTGGCTGCATCACAGCCTGGTCTAGAAGGAGCAATGCCCTTGTACAGAAATACCTACAAAGATATTGGATATGGCTCATCCATCACAGATAAAGCCCTTCCCACCATTGAGCTGTCATAGGAAAGCAGCATCCATTGTCAACAACCTCCACCATCCAAGTCATGCTTTCTTCTTGCAGCTGCCATCAGGAAAGTACCAAAGCCTCAGGACCCAAACCAGCAGATTCAGGAACAGTTAATACCCCTCAAACATCGGGCCCTTGAACCAGAGGGGATAACTTCACTAGCCTCATCAATCAATTGTTCCCAGTGTACTGGACTCACTTTCAAGGACTCGTCATCTTAAATTCTCAATATTTATTGTTCATTTATTTACCTATCTATTTATCTATCTATTTATTTATCTCCCTTTGTCTTTCTGTATTTGTAGTTTTCTTTCACATTAGTGATTGTCTGTTCTGTTGGGTGTGGTCTTTCAATGACTTTATTGTGTCTCCTTTATTTACTGTGATCGCCTGCAAGAAGATGAACCTCAGGGTTGTATATGATGACCTTTATGTACTTTGATAATAAAATTACTTTAAACTTTGAAATAAATGTTTCTAACTGGGCCTCAATAACCCCGTCTGCAATGGGATCCTGCATTTGCTCTCTTGCCAACCTCAGTCAGTTCGGATTGGTAAAAACACCTCCTCCACAATCTCCATCAGCATCGGTGCTTAGACCCTGCTCTACTTGCTTTACACCTGTGACTGTGTGGCTCAGTACAGTTCCAACACCGTATGCAAGTTTGCTGATGTCACCTCTGTTGTGGGCCATATCAAAGGTGGTGATGAACCAACATAGAGGAGGGAGATTGAAAATCTGGCTGAGTGGTGTATATCAACAACCTCTCACTCAATGTCAGCAAGATCAAGGAACTGATTGTAAAATTTAGGAGCAGGAATCCAGAGATCTGTGAGCCAGTCAGCATTGGAAGATCAGAGAGGGAGAGGGTCAGTAGCTTTAAATTCCAGTGTGTCACTATCTCAGAAGACCTGTCCTGGACCCATCATATAAATATAATTACAAAGAAAGCACAACAGTGCCTCTACTTCCTCAGGAGTCTGCGGAGATTCAACACGTCATCAAAAACCTCGACAAACTTCTATAGATGTATAATGGAAAGTGTACTGACTGGCCACATCAGCCTGGTATGGGAACACTAATGCCTTTGAACATTAAATCCTACAAAAGGTTGTGGATTCAGCCCTCCCAACCATTGAGCACATCTACATGAAACACTGCCGTAAAAAAGCAGCACCCATCATCAAAGATCCTCATCCCCCAGACCATGCTCTCATTTCACTGCTGCCATCAACTAGAAGGTAACGGAGCCCCAGGACTCACACCACCAGGTTCAACAACAGTTACTACCCCTCCACCATCAGACTCTTGAACAAAAGGGGATAATTACACTCATCTATTGAGATGTTCCCACAACCAATCATCTCAATTTAAGGACTCATTATCTTGTTATTTCATGCTCTCATTATGTATTGCTATTTATTTATATTTGCAGTTGCACAATTGTCTTCTATGCTCTTGCTCTTTTATTGATCCTGTTTACAGTTACAATTCTATAGATTTGCTGAATATGCCCGCAGGAAAAAGAATCTCAGGGTTCTAGGTGCTGACATGTATGTTCTCTGATGATAAATGTTACTTTGAACCTTGAAATAAGTGTTTCTGCATTAAAAACCATGAATGCTGCATTTCATGACAACATTCATTCAGGTGGGAATTTTCCCATTCATCAATCATTTCATCAATTCACCAAAACTCATTAAAGTAATTGTTTAAAAGCTCCATAACATTTCAATGCTTTGGCATTTACTTTGGTCATGACTATTCAACCATTCATCCCAAAATCTCTGTTTAAAGTACCTTGTCACCACTTATTAGCACGGTAATGACTGTTCTCCATGCATCTTCTGCCTTGCTCGATGCAACGATGATAAAGCTGGTTTGGTTTGTTGATGGAACGTCACTAACAAGAACCCTTCCATCAGATTCCACTTGGAAAGAGGGATCATCCGTATGGAATTCCAGGCCATTCTGTTCACTGCAGTTGAAGTGAACTACAAAAATAAAAAGGAAAATAACACATAAGCAGATTATCATCCAAACACCATTCCTGACTGATTGGTTTCACAGAAGAAAAACCTTCACACAAACCATAAATGTTGTATTATAACAATGTACTTTGTGCTTGGATGTAATGGACTTTGCACATTCTAACCACATGTCACAAGGGTCAAAGATTTACCTTCTCATTCCCCATATTTCACTGTGTTGATTAACCCTCCCACAATTTTCATCAGAATTATTTTTTAGAATTAGAATTAGAATTTATTTAAATCTTACATCCATCCCACAACGTGAGGGAGTAAAACTCTTTGTGTAATGACTCTGTTGCAATGTACAGACATGTGAATTTAGAAGTCTTATGGCTTGTAGAAAGAAGCTGTCCCGCAGCCTGTTGGTCCTGGCTTTAATGCTGCGGTTGTGTTTGCCAGGGGGAAGTAGCTGTAACCGTTTATGGTTGGCATGACTGGTTTCCTCAATGATCTTCCATGCCTTCTTTATGCACCTGCTGCTATAAATGTCCTCAATGGAGGAAATTTCACATCCACAGATACGCTGAGCTGTCTGTACTACTCTGCTGTGCCCAGCGATCAAGGTTGGTGCAGTTTCCGTACCTGGCAGGGATATAGCCAGTCAGGATGCCCTCAGTGGTGCCCCTGCAGAAAGTCTTGAGGATTTGAGGGCTCATGCTGAACTTCTTCAGTCGCCTGACGTGCAAGAGATGCTGTTGTGCATTTTTTTGCCACAAAGTCGGCGTGTACAGTCGAGGAGAGATCATCGGCAATGTGTACACCGAGGAACTTGAAACTACTCACCCTCTCAACTGCAGACCCATTGATTATGATCGAGCCAAACTCAATGCCCTTCTTCCCGTAATCCACAATCAGCTCCTTTTGTTTTTTGGATATACTGACATTGGAGAGGGTTCAGAGAAGATTCACGAGAATGATTCCAGGAATGAAAGGGTTACCGTATGAGGAACGTCTGGCAGTTCTTGGGCTGTATTCCCTGGAGTTCGGGAGCATGATGGGGGGATCTCATAG
Source organism: Mobula hypostoma (assembly GCF_963921235.1). Classification (NCBI taxonomy): domain Eukaryota; kingdom Metazoa; phylum Chordata; class Chondrichthyes; order Myliobatiformes; family Myliobatidae; genus Mobula; species Mobula hypostoma. Next base: position 46,096,761 of record NC_086110.1, read on the forward strand.
AAACATTCCGAATGTTAAAAGACCTGAACAGATTAGATATGGCAAAGTTATTTCCCACGGTAGGGGATTCGAGGACAAGAGGGCACGACTTCAGGATTGAAAGACATTCAGTTAGAACTGAGATGCAGAGAAATTACTTTAGTCAGAGGGTGGCAAATCTGTGGAATATGTAGCAACAAGTGGCTGTGGAGGCCAAGTCATTGGGCGTATTTAAGGCAGAGCTAGATAGGTTCTTCATTAGCCAGGGCATCAAAGGGTAAGGGGTGCAGGCAGGGGAGTGGGGATGACTGGAAGAATTGGATCAGACCATGATTGAATAGTGGAGCAGACTCGATGGGCTGACTGGCCTACTTCTGCTCCTATATCTTATGGCTTTGTGGACACTGGGGGACAGGTTGCTACCCTGGCACCACTGTGTCAGGCTGTCAACACAGTTAATGTTCTACACAGAAGTGATAGAAATGACAGATTGTTGGATTAAAAGTGTAACAGTACTGGACAGCATGTAGACTCCCACACAACTGGTTAAACTAACTATAGTATTATCATACTACTAAACATGAGCAGGGACAACTGTCCTGATGAAATCTGGATATGGGGTATGAACAGTAATGGAAACAATACCAACATGTACCTTATACACATTCTTTTTAAACTAGTTCTCTTTATGTTTTGTGATGAAAATCATACACATATATATGGCCAGTGTGCAACAGATTTCAAGACAATAGGAAACAATGTATATACAAGTCAGGAGGAGCAGTACTTGGCAGATGCATGGACTGCACGCCCGAGGTGTGGAAAGCAGTCAGCAGCAGCCAGGGAGCATGTACTCAATACGGGAGAAGATAGGCCTGGCCCGGGCTACAACACTGCAGAATACCATGGCATAGTAAACATTTGTAACTCAAGTTTCAGGGACCAGTGACACAAATCACAGGCAACCCCTGTGAATCTTCACCTTTGTTTCCAGACTAGTCTGAATTCACTCTCCTCAGCAACTGATAGGAAGGGAAGGAGAGGCCAATATTAGCATCATGATGAAACAGTGCATGTTGAACAAAATGGCGTAAATGGGTACTGGATTTGGCTCAGAACTCATTCTTTTAATAATACAACCACAGGATAAGTAGCAGCAAAAAAAGGCTATTTGGCTTCTCGTGCCTGCTCCACCATTCAATACGATAATGGTCCTTCCTATCACCCTTATTCCCATCGACATCCAAAAAGTATCAATCTTTGTCACTGATAGTGACTTGATTATGGTCACAGGCACTGAGATACAGTGAAAATCTGTTTGCATGCCATCACTATAGATCATTTCAGAACACAAGTACATTGAGGCAGTTGAAAGGGAAAAGCGCAAAAGAATGCAGAATTTAATGCAACAGTTTCAGGAAAAGTGCAGCTCAGGCAGACTAAAAGGGAACAAAGACCAGGTGGCAACTCCAGTGTACTGTGTGTGTTGCTTTGGATTTCCAGCATCTGCAGATTCATGTCTTTTTGAAGGGCCACAATGAGGTGGATTGTGAGATCAAAATAAGAGCCTTTTAACAGCAAGATAAAAGCTGATCTTGAGCCTGGTGGTGAGTTTTCAAGATTTTGTATCTTCTAGCCAATGAACAAGGGGAGAAGAGAGAATGAGACAGGTAGGAGGGGTCTTTGATTATGCTGCTGCTTTCCTGAGGCAGTGGGAAGTGTCGACGTAGACAATGAAGGGGAGATTGGTTTTCATGAGGGACTGAGCTATGTCCATAACTCTGCAATGTCTTGTGGTCTTGGCCAGAGTGGTTGTCATACCAACCTGTGATGCCTCCTGATAGAATGGTTCCTATGGTACATCTCTAACAACTGATGAGCATCAACTAGTTCATGCCAAATTTATTTAACTGGGGGGGGGTGGTGCTTCCTTGGCCAGAGTGCTGATGTGATGGGACCAGGACAAGTTATGACCAAGATATTCAATACACAAGATAAATTATATACATAGATTGATTGTATATCCATAAAGTCACACTGAGATGCACACAAGATGACTGACAGGTAATAATAAAGTGGTGGTGGAATTAGTGGGTGGAGGTGATGATCAGCCTTACTGCTTGGGGAATGTAAATGTCTTTGTGTCCGGTAGTCCTGGCATAGATGCTATGTAGCCTCCTCCCTGGTGGCAGTGGGAGAAGCAGTCCACGAGCAGCGTGGGTGGGATCCTTCATGATGTTATTGGCCATTTTCCAGCACTTTTCTCTACACATGTCCTTGACATCTGAAACTTTGATCAACTTCTATAGATATTTATTGGAGAGTATATTGGCTGATTGCATCACAGCCTGATATGAAAACTCCAAAACATTCAGAGGATTGACCACAAAAGAACAGCACACCCTCCCTACGTCACAGTTGAGTTTCTGTAATGATGACCAGTCAACTAATTTGATAAGTATATAATGGCCCAGCATATGGAGGACACAACAGAAATGAACAGCATATTGATGATCTCTCCTTGTGTGGTGGTAACACGTTTACAAGTAAATTGCCAAGATCAGCAAACATCTCATCCCAACCAAAGTAAATTTTCATCAATACAAATATTGCATATGGAGAAATTGAAAATCATGGTGAATGCTTTTAAAAAGGTAAAAAAAAACAATACATTGCACAAAATTATTACCCTGGAACCTACAAGTTAGATTTTATAATTACTAAGGTAAATCAAAGAAACTATGGAAAGACCATAACTCCTAACTTAGTAAATAATGACTTTTGAAATCTTACTTCATTCATTTTGAGGAGGTGACAAAAGACAGGAGTGCAAAATGATACACAAACTGTAATTCTCCCCAAGGTGGGCTCTAGATTCTTTGGGAGTTCACTACATACACTGACAGAGTCTATCAACGGGTGATAATTCTAACTCTGACAGTTTGAAGCTCATAATTTCACACACTGATGTCAAGATTCTCCCAATGTGTCTTATTTACTCAACAATACTCAAATACATCACATTGCACTTTCTCCTCAAAGGCAAGTACTTGAACTCCAGGAACAAGTAGAATCTCAGTTCCATTTGGTGACTCCTCAACAATAATTTAACATAAACACCAGGATTAGATTGATCATATATTGCTTCAGCTCTGTCTCTTGCTATGATAACTTGATCTCCATGAACCATCCAATAAAACAAAGTTATTGGAAAACCTACCATTATAAATTGTAGATTGAAAAACTGAACTTTCACTATCAATACTGTATCAGGCAGTTCATGTGGAAATCCAGAAAGAACACCACACTGACAATAAACACCTGTGAAATCAATTTTTCTATGTTGGAAACCAATTTTATCTGTCATCATTTTCATTATTTTCTTGAAAATGATTCTTATTTGAAAGGGCATTAAATGGAGAAAGGCCGTACTATGGTGGACTGAGAAATGTGCAAAGGTAATTAGGGTTTTTAGAAAATTTGGAGATGTTGAGGAATGATTAAGAAAATGGAGGGGGGGGATTTGTAGGGATCATAGCATTCCAGTATTGATTAAAGAAGGTAATATGACTGTTACTGCAAGAGAGAAGATTGAGTTACTGGCTGGGCCATTTGCTGCAATTCATAACCATGATAATTTAAGTGAAGAGACTAAACAATATAGTGATAAGGTTCTAAGTGAATATCCTGATGTATTGGAAGCCAGCTGTAGCAATGTTTGTATTAGTGGTGTAGGGTTTCCATTGTAGGAATTTAAGGCGGCTATTAATAGTGCAGGTCAGATGTCTCCAGGAAAGGATGATACATGTTCTCGTATGGTTAAACATTTGAAATATTAAAATTTATTTCATATTTGGAGGTTAGGCCGCCTTCCTCCCTCATAGAAAATGGCAGCAGTATTGCCTACTCTAAAACCTGGGAAACAAATATCACTAATGTCTCATCTGTGTAAACTTATGAAACGTATGGTAATAGAGTGGTTGAATTACACTTTGGAAAGTGAGGTGATAGTGTTTTATCAGAGCAGATTTCAGAAGGATAGAAAGACTTTGGATTCAGTTTTATGTTTGGAAGATGATATTAGGGAAGCACAGGGAAATAAAGAAATTGTACTGGCAGCATTTTCCATATTGAAAAGCAGATGATATGTTATAAAACAAAGGGCTTTTGATTAAGTGCTGGAAATCAGGAGTGAAGGAAAGACTATAATTTTGTTTTGAGTATTTTATTTGGACAGTCTATGCTGGTAAGGGTGGGTAAGGTATATTTCAGTTTCTATGAGATAGAGAATGAGACCCAACAAGGCATTATTAGTAGCACTTTATTATTTAATATTATGATTAATGATACTGTATTTTCTCTGAGATTTTTCTCAGCCATTCATGTCCAAAAGGTGCTGGCCCTCTGCTTTTCAACGGATAAACTCTAACTTCTGTGTTTGATCTCCATACATCACATTCACTTTGCCTTTCGGAGACACTTTTCCACCTACATAGGTCTTTAGCATTACTGAGATCTTCTCTCATGGTAGTTTTGAATACAATCTGTTGTAGTCATCCACTGAAATTATAGACAAGGTTGACCCTGTATCCAGCACCATTTTCAGTTTTACACCAGACACATCTATCGTGATCTGCTTCAGTTATACTGTGCAGTTCTAGGCAGAATGGCTCACCTTCGTCAGACCGTGATTCAGTTTCACATTCAGTCACTTGATGCAATTGCTTAGTTCTGTGTTTGAAACTTTTCACTGTGTGGTTTGTCCCTTTGGTTGTGCCTATTGTTTGCCTTGTACACTCTCTCCATGTGACCTTGTCTCTGACATTCTCAGCAAACTTTTTCTTTGAACCAACAGGTTTGGCAGAACTTTGGAGGGTTAATGGCGTTGAACGGTGACTCCTTTGCATGCATGTTTGGAAACAGCTCTATTTCCACCTTCAATGTCTTTATTTTTCCCTTTTGCAGTTCTTTTGAAGACCCTGACCAGGAGTTACACACAGGCTTTGATTCTTTGCGGGAATGGGAATGGGACCCGTTCACGGGGTTCCACGACTGGCCATCATTTGACATGCCAAGGGTTTGGCCTGAGAGTCAGAACGAAGGGTCTCGGCCCGAAATGTCGACTGTACCTCTTCCTAGAGATGCTGCCTGGCCTGCTGCATTCACCAGCAACTTTGATGTGTGTTGCTTGAATTTCCAGCATCTGCAGAATTCCTCATATTTGCGTTCATACTTTGAATGGTTCCTTTTGTAAAATCTAAATCACTCAGCTACTACCAGTGGTTTAGGGTTCAAGTAATTTTGTAAAATTGTAACAATTTCATCAAACGTCTTGCTTGCTGGCTTTTCAGGAGTTATGAAGTTGCGTAAGGGCCTGTACATTTTAGCACCCATTACAGCGGTCCCCAACCACGGGGCCACGGACCAGTACCAGGCCGCAAAGCATTTGCTACCGGGCCGCGAGGAAACGATATGATTTGGCGATATGAGTCAGCTGCACCTTTCCTCATTCCCTGTCACACACTGTTGAGCCAGTACGCATGCGAGGTCATTACCCACGCGTCATCCATGTCAGCGCGGGAAGAAATTCAACTCCTCGAGCTTGCAAATGACAGTAGGCTGAAAAGTATGTTTGACATAACATCTCTGCCAGTATTCTGGATCAAAGTCAAGGCTAAATATCCTGAGATAGCCATGAAAGCACTGAAAACGTTGCTTCCATTTCCAACATATCTCTGCAACGAATGCAAGGAAAACTAAATTGCGGAATAGACTGGACATAAGGAACCCCCTTTGAGTATCGCTGTCTCCCGTCACCCCTTGATGGGACCGTGTTGCAGGGAAACGAGCCCAGGGCTCCCACTGATTCAGCGATATTGGTGTGTTGCAATGATTTTATCTGTTCATACGAGGAAAATATGTGCTGTGTGTTTAATATCCAAACGTTACTTAAAATGTTCTGATGCTATTGACTTACTTATACAACCATATAACAATTACAGCACAGAAACAGGCCATCTCGGCTCTTCTAGTCCGTGCCGAACGCTGCTCTCACCTAGTCCCACCGACCTGCACTCAGCCCATAACCCTCCATTCCTTTCCTGTCCATATACCTATCCAATTTTTCTATAAATGATAATATCGAACTTGCTTCTACCACTTCTACTGGAAGTTCGTTCAATACTTACTTCAAGCTCCCCTGATAATTGACTTATCACTATATTCATGCGAGGAAAATATGCCCTGTGTGTTTAATATTGAATTCGTTAGATAAACCCTTTTAGAAACGAAATTGAGTGTATTAGCCATTTATCACCTATATTCCGGTCGTGATCAACAACCCCCCCACAGCCCCCCCCGAGCAGAATCGCCAAAAACGATTTGCAGGGGGAAAAAATCGGCAGATACACGCATGGGCAGATCACGCACGCGTACTGGTGCCCGCGCAAGGTTTCATGGTCATTGTAGTCTTTTCAGGGTAATCAGAACGTATTTGACGGCTACTCTTGTCCGTTGGCAACCCTACATCTCCCCCCCACCCCCACCCCCACCCCCATCCCCGGGTTTGCCGGTCCGCAGTGCAAAAAAGGTTGGGGACCCCTGAGCTAACAAGCGTGCATACTTTCTTCTCCTCATCCACGTTGTTCGTCTTACAGTACAGTTCAACTCTTTTGATATACGACTACCAGCCTTCACTCCCTGTATCAGATTTGTCAACATTCCTGACTAAAGCCCTCGCCACGTTATTTTCACTTTACCTTTGCTAGTTGCGCGTGTACTATGCAGTTACTTACACGTCCCTTTGTTAGCGTAGGTGCCTGCTTTGTCCATACCGTTTTAACTCTTTCCTCACGCTGTCTCATTCCGTACCTGTTGGTGCAGTTGGCGATATTCTCTGACGTTCGTACTCGTCTTCAATTTGTTGTATCTGTGCAACTACATATCAATTAACTAAAAGCCTGCACGCGGGAAATGGCTTTAACTGGTGTATTCACCTGGGGTGATGAAGAGAGGGAGGAATGGAGAGAAGATCAATGCGCATAGGCAAGTTATCAGTCCATGCGTAGTACTAAGGGAATTATTGCTCTGAAAGAAATATGTCACAACCACTGATTCGGCAGCGCAGCTGATGTGGTAATTGCGCTCATGAATATGCACGTATCAGCTAATTATTATTTCATTCTGATGGCATTTAGCTCCATTATTTTTTCCTGGTAGAGCTTGTCGAGACTTGAGCAAATCACAATAACCTACTTGCATTCGGCTTTCCCTGAGAAATTAGACTGTCCAGTCAACTGACTGACAACTAGCGGTATTTTGTTTTATATTTAGTTATTCCTTTCAGCTGCAGTGTTGGCTTCATTTTCCATTTGAGTGTAATAACTAATGGCCCTGTTTGGTCTAGTGTTTATTGTTTTCCGTTCCATCTAACTCTGTTTGCATTAAAGTCTGAACTATTGACCCGTTTCAGTGACTCTCTTTCCAGGCACTCGGGCTATATCCAAATGTAGTGACAGCAAGTCTCGAGCACAGAAAGATGGACCCAGCAGAGTGAAAGTAGCTTCCCTTGGCGCTGAGATTCATATTGATCAGGTAGGGGACAAGCTACCAGCAATTATCTGTTCTGAGTGAAGTTACAGAGACAATGAGGCAGATAATCTCGTGCCGACAAGCCCAGTCTCACCTGGAGGAACAGGTATCGTCCTTGGCCGCAAATGTTGAACAGCTCACCGCAGACAATCGGGCTCAGATGGCTGCGATTTCCGCTCTCATTGCGGACAGCCACTAGCATTCTCGCCAACGCAACTGAGCAGCCTCGGGCCGCCTCAGTCCCACTCCCAGCATATCGCAGGTTCTCTTTTTCTGCTGCCCCGACAATCTCTGCTACTAATACTCCCGCTCCCGGACCAGAACTGAGTCCTGCCTTCGGACCCCCACAGACTCCCGCGACTGCACAGGAACAGGGTATTCCACCATTTGGCAGATATTCTAATGATGTCGGTGACTGAAGGAATTTTATTACGCAATGCGAGCCGACATTCCAAGCCCAGCTTGGTCGTTTCTGTAAGGATGCGCGAAAACTGGCGTACATGGTCAATCTCCTAGATGGACCTCCACTCAGCCTGTTCGACGCTTAACGGAAGCAAGCATAGTCCTTCCGACATTTCGTGGCGGTGTTAAGGAGATTTTTTGACATTCCAGTACGGGGTTAAGAGGCTGCCCACAAACTTGGACCTGCGCTAAGGTAGGAACAGTGAGAGCCTATGCATTCAAATTCCCCACACTTGCAGAGGAGACGGGTTGGAATGAGTGATCTCTCATCATTGCCTTCCAGCGTGGACTGAACGCGGGGGTCCGGTGTGAGAACCTGTCTGGGGCGAGCAGGATAGTTTGGATATCCTGATTAATCTGACTTTTCAAGTTAACGACTGGGTAACTGAGTGGCGCAGGGAAAGAATGTTTGAAACTTCCTCCGAATAGGAACTGATCCGCGTCTTTCCTCACCCACCCTCCATTCCTCACCGCCCAGCCCATGGAGGAGCTTATGCAAGTAGGACTCTTGCACCTGTCTCAGGAGGAACGAGAGCGGCGCGGGAGAACATTGTGCCGATCCAGGACATTTCTGGGCGGCAGGTCAAAAGCGTCCAGTAAAAGAAGATGCACGTCAGCAGCGAGAGGAGTCCTGGCGGGTCAGTTCTCTCTTCAGTCGGCTTTCCCCAATTGTGTAATGCTCGAAGTTTCCTTATCGTGGAGGTCTCTGATCAATGAACCTGGAGTTTATCGACTCCGGTGCAGCCAGCAATCTCATGGACAAATCTCAATTTCAAAGGTGGGGAGTTCCGACTCGGGAATTAAGAGAAAAGATTAACGTCAAGGAGCTGAGCGGTCGACCTCTGGGTACCGGCCAGAACCACTTTTCCACCGAACCCCTCCAAAGGGTGCTCGAAGGCAACCATAGTGAACAACTCTCTTATCTGGTTGATTCGCCTGAAGCATCACTGGTACCTGGTCTCCCCCGGTTATCCCGACATACCCCACGAATCGATTTGTCTGAGTAGGGACCGGCATGCCTGTCTACCTGTCTGGGTCCAGCTCAGTCTCCGCTCCATGAGTCCCCTCCGCTATCAGCTAAGGATGCAGGCCTGTCTGGGATTTGGCTGAATATGCGCATCTTCTTGAGGTTTTAAGTAAAAGGAAGACCGTTCCCCACACCGGCCATAACACTCTGTATTACGTAATTGTGAGTGAACTGCCGGGTTTAAGAGAAAGGAACGCCATATCAATGCCCTCATTAGTAAATAAGGATGTGCCATAATGATGACGCATCAATTTTCCTCAAACCAACCACCGATATTCACAAAAGAAACGAGAATGCTAAGAAATTTCAATATTCGGTGCTAAATGTCAATAAATGAACACGAATGAATCACCACTTGCCCCATTAAAATCAGTCCACTGCTGAGAATCAGACAATTATTACAGTACAGGACATGGGCATTCGGCCCGTCTCTGGAAATAGTATCCATCAGTCTACTGCGATAAGGATTTTTCCTGCAACACACATAAAAGTTGCTGGTGAACGCAGCAGGCCAGGCAGCATCTCTAGGAAGAGGTGGAGTCGACGTTTCAGGCCGAGACCCTTCGTCAGGACTAGACGTGTTGCTTGAATTTCCAGCATCTGCAGAATTCCTGTTGTTAAGGATTGTTCCTGTTCCTCTTTACGTTACTCTTAAGGCTGATTTGTAATTCTGCGTCAAATGTACGCTGTAAGTGTACACATCCTACTCAAAGTGGAAGTATGACTACAATGACAAATAGGTTGTAGAGGTTGAGCTGGGGTGGTGGAGGAAAGCGATCAGCCGTAGTTTCTGAATATTATTGAATTTTCCAGCAATTAAACCTCTTTGCTCACAAGAATTAAAACCTTGACAATGAAACACTTCATCGATCCCTTTTTAATATCATTCAGGACAACGTACAGTGGGTATTTCAAACAAATCTAGGTAGACTCAGTAAACTTCAGTGACACCCTACTGCTGAGGGAACTATACCGAAAATCCATGCATTTGTAACTATGCAAAGTGAAACTACAAACTGGGCTGTTGCTGCATTGCATGAATTTCGTGACTGATGTGGCATCATTTTAACCAATACAAAGTTGTTGGCAATCCCATCAATAAAAACTATGCAACTTCCTCTGAAAGTTTCAGACACTTGACAATCGGATTAGTTCCTCAAAGACTGCTCAAGCGACACAAGTCCAACTCAAGGAAAGTAGAGCATTTTAGCTGAAAACGTTTAGTATAAAATAACTTTCCGACAAAATGAAGGAACACATCTTGTGCGGCCAGAAGACTTTTCCCAAAGTGGGTGGAGTCTGTTTTTGAAATTGGTATGGCATCCATCTCGCATAAACTTGATCCAAAACCGGACACACAAAAAGCAGTGGAAAATGTACGTAACATAAACTAAAGTTGCCAGTTGTAGTTATAAACGTCTAGTACACAAAACGCAAATTCGCTTGAAGGTTACTATCTGTCGGGTAATATGGAATGGCATACCTGAACCTGTTCTGGAAACAAAACAGAAAATTGACTGAAAACACGACACCAAACTATTCACAGTTCTTAGCTAATCTGGAGCAGATGTTCTGAGTTTGGGTATAAAGTGCACAGTTATAATTCGCAGATATGCCGAACTTCCAGTGGAACGTAACCGAGAACGACAGATACATCTGCAGAACAGCATAGAGAGGGAAGGGTGGTCAAACTCTCACTCTGCAATGTTGTGCCTTGCACATTGAAAAGCTAACGACTTTGTACCCCACGCCCCCCGATATCAGAGCCCCTTTTTTGCAGTTCATATCCACTCCCCGGATACTTTGCATCCTTTCCCGCCTGATCTGTCTCTGTGAATTGCAGTCTGAGCCTTAAAACTCGCTCTGCCTTTCCCATACACCCGACGTTATTCCCCGATGAGACCCGGGTGTTTTCCTCGTTCTCACCTCTGCCAAGTACTTGACCCACCGCCAGAGACTCCACCTCGAAAACGTAGGAGTCTTTATCGAACCCCTCGCATCGCTGTGATCCTTCGCCACTGCAAACCTGTCGGACAGAGTCGTTTCAGGTTAGATAACGTGAAGCAACCGCTTGCCGCCTGCACAGCCGATCCCCGAGGTCTGTCTAACCCGCCTGGATTAGCCCCCACTCGAAAATCTCGGTTTTAATTGGATTAAAAAGATGGGCGAATATATTGTGACGGGAAACCAGAAACCGGTGTTGGGGCAAGAGTGACCCACCCACACCTGGCGATCCGAGCGAAAAACAATCACACATGAAAGAGCTCACGGCAGCATCTCAGATGAGTTGGAGACGATCAGTGTTGGGGACTGCGGCTCACCTGCAGCAGGAGGGCGAGGATTCCCAGGCAGGAGAAGGTGACACTACTCATCGGAGCCAGAGTGACTGTCCACGGATCCGTGTTGTGCCCGATCTCTGTTTTATTTGTGGGTTTCTCTCAGCTTTCGCTGCGCTGTGTCCTCTCCCCGCTGCTGCTTAACACAGACTTCCTCTTCTGATAAACATTCGGTAATTCTTCAACTTTAGGAGGCGTTTCCTTCTGTCCAGGACACGAGAAAATCTGTAGATGCTTGGAATCCAAAGCAACGCACACAATGTGCTGGAGTAACACAGTCGGCCAGGCAGCATCTATGGAAAAGAATAAATAGTCGACGAGAGAGACCCTCTCTCATTCACTCATTGACAGGGTAACCTTGTTTATATTAACCCATGATTACCCTGGTTTTACCTCATCAGACATATTCCCCCTACCCCCACACCATTCCTGCGATTTAACAAGCTTCATTTCTCTCCTACCCACTTCTGACAAAAACTCATCAACACGAAACAGATGTGAACTGACCTGCTGGGTATTTCCAGCATTTTTCTGTTTCCCTTTTAGATTTTTAACATCTACATTTTTTTCATCATATCTGATGTTTGTCTCTTTATCTGAATATTTCCTTCAGTGGACAAACTATTCAAATACAAACATGTGTTCCACATATTTTTAGCCATTCAGTCAAGTTGATTCAGCAATCAAGTGGTAGCCAATGAGGGAAGTTACACATGGAGTGAATAAACTAAACAAAATCCTACATTTTTGTGAGCTTACTGAAACACATCCACTAGCTTCTAGGGAACTATTTGGGGGGATTTCTTTGGCATATTTTTGCATCACATTAGTAACGGAGTCAATATTTCATTAGTAGTTAGCCACTTTGGGATATCCACTCAACAACTGCAATCTCTCTTTTACAGCCCAGCAGGGAAGTCCTGAAGAGGGAACTAAACGACGAGAGAGGTTAGACATAATGATTCATATCTATGTGTTTTTATTGTATTTTACCATTTGGTCCTTGATAGAGGCACTGAAGCATGGAAGGAAGGCAATTTATGACAGATGTTTACAGTGCTAATGTCTGATTGTAGTAAGTAAACAGTTATGGTCAAACAAACAAAACCCAGCCATCTGACATTGCACAAGATAAAGATGTCTTTCTGTTCAACACTGTCATGTGCTGTAGGACTTTTTGTTTAATAAAGAACTTGTAGAATCTTCAGTACTTTCCTGAGCAATGAAGAAGACTCCTCCGCTATCAGTTAACAAAATCATGCCTGATCTACCACAACACCATTTTACTCATATTTGTATTCATAAATCTATTGATTGCCATTTTAAATGTAATGACTGATCATGCCTGATGATCTAGAGCAGGGATTCCCAACTGTTTTTATACTTTGGACCCTAAACGTTAACTGACGGGTCTGTGGAATACTGTTTGTGTACCCCTGTCTAAACTAGGGAATTCCATATATCTGAACTTTTTTAGAGAATTCTCCTCATTGCAGTGACTCCTTAGCTGGACAAATAGCTGTTCTGCATTTCCCTGGTCAAGCATTTAAGAATGTTCTATGTCTCAATGGGGACAGATCTTCTTAGAGTCATACATCTCAGAAATAGCCCTTGGGCTCATGAAGTCCATGCTGAAAGTACCATTTACCCTCATCCCATTTTATTCTCCTTATCAACCCTCCTCAGATTCTAGCACTGACCCATACACAAGGAGCCATTTACCATATCAATTCACCTCCCAACCCATGCTTCCTTGGAACATGGGATGAAACAGGAGCACACTGTTGACTGGGAATCCCATACTGTAAAAGGACTAGGGAATTCCATACTGTAAATGTGTTCAGGAAAGTTTCCTTCCTCAGTACATAGAAGTCCCGATGAGAGAACATGTGAAACTGGATATGCTGTTAGGGAATGAGTCAGGGCAAGTGACAGAAGTTTCTGTCGAGGAACAGTGAACACAATGCCATTAGTTTCAAAGTAAATATGTAAAGAGATAGATCTGGTCCATGGGTTCAGATTCTAAATTGGAGAAATTATCTTGCAAATGTGGATTGAGACAGGCTGTTTTCAGGCAAAGGTGTACCTGGAAAATGAGAGGTTCAAAAATGAAATTCTGAGAGTACAAAGCTTGTATGTGCCTGTCAGAATAAAAGATAATGATAACAATTGTAAGGTATCTTGGTTTTCAAAAGATATTGAGGCCCCGATTAAGAGAGAAAAGGAGGTGCATAGCAGGTATAGGCATGTAGGAACAAATGAGGTACTTATGGAGTACAAGAAATGCAAGAGGACTCTTAAGAAAAAAATCAGCAAGTCTAAAAGAAGGCATCAAGTTCCTCTCGCAGATAAGGTGAAGGAGAATGCTAAGGGATTCTACAGGTATGTGAAGAGCAAAAGGACTGCTAGGGACAAAATTGGTCCTCTGGAAGACCAGAATGGTTATCCATGCATGGAGCCAAAACAGATAGGGGAGAACTTAAATGAATTCTTGGCATCTCTATTTACTTGGGAGATACAGAGACTATAGAAGTGAGGCAAAGTGGTGTCAACATCATAGACCCTGTACAGATTATGGAGGAGGTGGTGTTTGCTACTCAGTGGCAAATCAGGGTGGATAAATCCCCAGAGTCTGACAAGGTGTCTCCTCAGATCCTATGGGAGGCAAGTGCAGAAATTGCCGGAGCCTTAGCAGAGGTATTTAAAACATTCTTAGTGACAGGGGATTGGAGAATAGCCACTGTTGTTCGGCTGTTTAAAAAATAGAAACCAGGAAATTATAGGCCAGTGAGTCTGAATCAGATGTGGGAAAGTTGTTGGAAGGTATTCTAAGGGATTGGATATACAAGTATTTTGGACAGACATGGACTGATTAAGGATAGTCAGCAGAGCTTTGTGTGTGTTAGGCCATGTCCAATCAATCTTGTAGAGTTTTTTGAGGAAGTTACCAGGAAAGTGGATGAAGGCAAGGCAGTGGATGTTGTCTACATGGGCCTTAGTAAAGTACTTGACAAAGTCTTGCATGGGAGGTTGGTAAAGAAGGTTCAGTCGCTGAGCATTCAGGATGAGGTTGTAAATTGGATTAGACATTAGCTTTGTCGGAGAAGCCAGAGAGTGGTAGTAGAGGATTGCCTCTCTGATTGGAGGCCAGTGGCTAGTGGAGTGCTACAGGGATCGGTGCTAGGTCCATTGTTGTTTGTCATCGAAAGATCTGAATTAGATAATGTGGTGAACTGGATCAGCAGATTTGTGGATGACATCAGGTTTGGGGGTATAGTGGACAGTGAAGCCGGCTATCATGGCTTGCAGAGGGATCTGCATCAGATGGAAAAATGGGCTGAAAAATGGCAGGTGAGGACTGCCCATTAGCGTGGTCAAACCAAGGGAAAGTCTGGCTGAGCAGTTATCCCAATCTGCTTGGGAAATAGTAAGAGAACCGAGAAAACAGGGGACGGGAGGAGGATGAGAGAAGGATATTAGAAAGAGACTGTGAGTTCTCCAAAGACAGCCCTAACCTCCTCCAGAAGAGCCATAAGGTTTGGCTAACTTTAAAAGTGCTGATAAACTAAACGGAAGCAAAACTAGATGGTAATATACCTATCTCAAGGAATACGTATTATAATGTGGATTTTATATTACTCAATTTTTTTATTCATTCATTCACTCCTTTTTTCCCCACCTAAATGAGAATATATGTATGGGAGGAATACACAGGGAAATCATTTCTGTGTAATGGACATAGATTTTTTTACTTACTTTTCTAGGTACTGCAGCGGGGGCCCTTAACTCACAGGTAGGAGGGGCTATCCCCCACGGCTAGACGTTTCCTCTAGTTCAACCAGGGTAATCTAGAGACCCCAGCCTTGGAATCACACCTTGGTTACGCTTTTTTTTATTATTCGCGTTTCTTGGTTATTTGTTCAAAGAGTAGATCGATCAAGTTATATTCTGCAAATTTCAATGATATACTGAAAGATAAATACACATGGCTAAGGATAAAGTAAAATTCATTTCTTTTAATGTCAATGAGCTATTAAATCCAATCAAACGAAGTAAAATTCTATCAAAAATGAAAAAAGAACAAGCCCATGTAGTATATTTACAGGAAACTCACTTAAGTAAAAATGAGCATGGAAAATTAAAGAGAATGGGCTTCACTAATTTGTTTTTCTCCTCATATAAATCAGGACATAGACGAGGAGTTGCTATTCTCATCTCATGCAAGCTAAATTTTGAAAAAGTATTTGAAATGGGAGCTAAGAAGGGCAGATATATTCTGGTAAGGGGGAATATAGATGGAAATCCAGTTACTTTATGGAATATATATGCACCCCCAGGAAGTGATATTAGTTTCTTCCAGAAAATTTCTAATATTATGGTAACAGAAACAGAAAGTCTCTTGATATGTGGGGGAGACTTAAATTTACAATTACAACCAAAGCTAGACGCCTCCAATAGAAAAACTTATGAAACAAAGTCCTTCCATAAGAAAGTTAACACTCTTTTGAGGATGTTGGTCTAATTGATACATGGAGGGATCTTTTCCCTGATAGAAGGGATTACACTCATTATTCTGCCCCTTGTTCCGTATATACAAGAATAGACTATTTCATAACATTTGGAAAAGATAGAGACAAAATAAACACCTGTGGAATTGGGATAATAGATGTAAGTGACCATGCACCTATATATTTATCTGTTGATTTTGACCTACACCCAAAGAATACTATTTGGAAACTAAATTCAAGTCTACTCAATGATCCCTATTTTAAGGAAGAAATTAAAAAAGAAATTGGTCTTTACTTAGAATTCAATTATAATAGAGAGGTTTCACCTCCCATTCTATGGGATACTCTGAAGGCTGTCTTAAGAGGGAAAATTATAGTGGTATCTTCATATAAGAATAAAATAAGGAATAAAACATTAGAGGAATTACAAAATAAGCTGAAGGAACTAGAAAAAAGCACAAATTGAGTTTGGCACAGGATACACTAGAGGAAATTTTAAAAATTAGGAATGATATTAATAGTTTGGCTACACAAGAAATTAGAAAAAAATTATTGTTTCTGAAACGGAGACACTATGAAAGTGGATCTAAATCTATGAAAATACTGGCGTGGAAACTGAAAAAAAAATAGCAGAAAATACAATTCATAGAATTAGGTATCCAAGAACAAGTGATAAAAAAAATAAGCTAGGTGAAATTCAAGCAGCTTTTGAAATGCTTTACAAAACTCTATATTCCAAAGTTCCAGGGGGAAGCATAGCCCAGATTGACACCTTCCTGAATTCTTTAGAGTTACCCACTTTAAGCCAAGAACAAAATAGAACAGTGACTGCTGACATAACTGAAGCCGAACTAAAAACTGCAATTAGTCGGCTTAAATTAAGCAAATCACCAGGATCAGATGGATATACGGCAGAGTGGTATAAAGGGTTTAGAAGTGAGTTAATTCCTGTTTTACTCCCCACACTGAACTGGGCCCTAAGAAAGGCACAAATGCCACCCAGCTGGAAGGAGGTGATAATCTCAGCTACACCGAAAGGCAAGGATAAAATGGAATGTGGGTCATTTAGACCAATATCTGTTCTTAACGTGGATTATAGAACATTTATCTCCATCATGGCCAAACGATTAGAAGGGTTTCTACCCACACTGATACATAATGATCAGACAGGCTTCATACAACAACGCCAAACACAAGACAATATACGAAGGACACTTCACATTATGGATCATATAAAAAAATGAAATTGAAGCAATAATGATAAGCGTGGACGCTGAAAAGACATTTGATTCGGTTAATTGGAATTTTCTTTACAGAGTTTTACATTGATTTGGTCTACATGACACAATTATTAAAACTATACAGGCACTATAGGACAATCCTACTGCTAGGATTAAAATCAATGGATATTTATCTAATAGTTTTACCCTAGAAAGGGGCAGGAGACAGTGTTGTGCATGGTCACCGCTACTCTTCGCATTATATCTGGAACCATTAGCTCAATACATCAGACAAAATGAAGATATCAGGGGAATTACTATTAAAGGGACAGAGCATAAATTGGCCTGTTACGCGGATGACATTTTGATCTATCTAGAGCAACCAACATACTCTATACCTAAATTGATGCAATCCTTTGAACAATATAGCTAATTACAGTATCAGGATACAAGATCAACATAGATAAAACCCAACTACTTTCATATACCTATAGCCCACCAAGAGAAATTGAAAGTAGATATCCTTGGGCATGGTAAACAGAGTCTGTCAAATATTTGGGCATCATTATGCCAAAAGATGTGGCAAAATTATCAGAATGCAATTATCAGCCTATATATATAAAAATTAAGGGAGATATAACAAGATGGAACCTAATTCCTTTTCTTGGTCTCAGTTCAAGGATTGGATCTATTAAAATGAATATACTGTCCAGACTACTATATCTCTTTCAGACCCTACCAATAGAGATTTACCAAAATCAATTCAATGAATGGAACAAGATGCTATCAAGATATATATGGCAAGGTAAAAGGCCTAGAATTCGTCTCAAGACTTTGCAATTAGCTAAGGAAAAGGGGGGGATGGGGCCTACCTTCTCTTAGAGATTACTATTTTGCAGCACAGTTGAGAGCCGTGATATGTTGGTGCAATCCATCATATGACGCTCAATGGAAAAACATTGAGGAGAGGATACTTTCCATCCCCATACAGGCAATTTTGGCTGATAACAACTACAAAGTTACATAAATACTATTGATAACCCATGGCTGAAATGGACTCTTAAAATATGGAAAACTATTATAAAAGGATATAAACCAGAGAGAGACATTGCAATTCTTAAATGGTGTGCATATGACTCGGATTTTATGCTGAGCAAACTGGATGCTAGATTTAAGGCCTGGACAACTAAAGGAATAACAGCTATTTGCAGTATAATGAAAGGAGGAACACTGTTCAGTTTTGAAATGCTGAAAGAGAAACACTTGTTAGAAAAACAAGACTTTTATCGACATTTACAGATGTGACAGTACGGTTAAAAATGTAACCAAGGCAAGTACATGTTTGATAGAGCTATTTAGAAAAGCATACAATTCAGACAAAGGTAGTAGAATAATTTCAAGCGTGTATAAGGGTTTGTCAAATCTTGAAACACATTCGATTTCATACATTAAAACAAAATGGGAGAAGGAAGGAGGGATAATAATATCTGAGGAAGAACGGACAATAATATGGAGGTATCAATGGAAGTGTACCAGTTCACAGAACTGGAGAGAGTTCGGGTGGAAAAACTTGATAAGATATTTTATTACATCCTCTCAGAAATCCCATTATGATAGTAACCTCTCGGTTTGCTGGAGAAATTGTGGAAATCAAAATGCATACCATTATCATATTTTCTGGGAATGCCCCATTATCAAAGACTACTGGAGTGGGATACACAATGCCCTACAAGACATCTTTAAATGTGAAATACCCTTAGAAAGTAAGACCATATAATTTGGGTATATACCTCAAGAATGATTGAAAAGAGACAAATATTTAATGAATATACTGCTGGTGGCTGGTAAAAAGACCCTTACCAGGAAATGGTTATCACAGGAGAGCCCAACTTTAAATGTATGGATGGAAATTACAATGGACATTTACAAAATGGAGAAGATAACAACATTTGTTAATCATAAGTTGGAACAATTTGATTCACACTGGGAAAAATGGTTTAACTGCATAACACCTCATAGGCCTGATTTTATTCTCACAAGTCAATGAATATGTTGTAAAAAAAATCACTCTCTACTTTGCATATAATTTTCTTCCTTTGGTTGTTCTTTCTTTCCTCTCCTTTCTATAAGTGTATACCTCAGATAAATATTATGTGGAGATTTGTGACAAATATGACTATACGATATATATGTACAGTATCTGAAATGCATCTTATGGAAAGTTTTGTTTGATGATGAACTTCAATAAAAAATAAATTACAAAAGAAAAATGGCAGATGGAATTTAATGCAGAGAGGTGCAAAGTCTTTCACTTTACCAAGCAGGGTAGGTCTTACACAGTGATCAGTAAGGCACTGAAGAGCATAGTAGAACAAAGGGATCTGGGAATACAGGCACATAATTCATTGAGTGTGGCATCACAGTTAGACAGGGTCATAAAGAAAGCTTTGGGCAAATGGCCTTTATAAATCAATGTATTGAGTACAGAAGAGGGATGTTATATTGAAGTTGTATAAGACAATAGTGAGGTACATTTTGGAGTATTGTGTGTAGTTTTGGTCACCTACATACTGGAAAGATGTAAACAAGGTTGAAAGAGTACAGAGAAAATTTACAAAGTTGTTGCCAGTCAGATTGTCATAATGGGGGCACTGGTGGCAGACCCAAATGCAAGACACAGATACTGAAGTACTAGGAACTGGACGTGGCTAGAGACTAGTGTTAGGGACATGACTGGATGCAGACTAGGAGCTGAGACAAGAACACAGACTTGGGCTAGGATTTGACTAGGAAAGCGGGACCTGGACGAGGAACTAGGAACTAGGAACTAGGAGCCTGTACAAGGACTCCAAACCAGAGACTGGCCAAGGACCCAGAACCTCGGACTTGACTCGGGCTCGGACTCCAGAACTAGGCGAGGACAAGACATGGCTACAGGATGAGGAGTGGCAACAGGACTGGACGTGAGACTCCTGGACAGGACAAGGAAACCCCAGCACTGGGCTGGGCAAGGTACTCCTGGGCTGGGCGAGACGCATGGACAAGATGAGAACACAAATCCACTGCTTGGCCAGGACAAGTTTCTTGGATCGTGGCTAGGACTGGACGAGACAGGAATGCAGAGCCTTGGTCAAGGGAGAGACAGGAACACGGAACACAGAGCCAGGACCCCTCCTTGGAACAGGACATAGGGCCGGGACTCATACACAGAATGCAGAATACAATGAGACAGTTCCCAACACAAGGTAGCAGCAGACAGCCAGACCTACCCAGCGAAGGCATGGACACAGATGCTTCTCAACACTAGGTAGCGGCAAACGGCCGGATCTACCTAGCGAAGGCGAGGACATAAAGACAGATTCCAACACTAGGTAGCAGCAAAAGGCCAGACATACCTAGTGAAGGTGTGGACACAGAGACAGTTTAAAACAACAATAGACAGTTCCTTATCTTGCTCCAGCAATTGAAATTGACAGCAGTGCAGGTGAGGGTTATAGGCGAGGTGAGGCTTGAGGCAAGGCAACAGAAGACAAGGGAAGGGAAGGGAAGGGATACAGACAGGGGGTTTGGACAGGAACAATCCAGCAGCCAGAGGCGTCTTCGTCTTCTTCTTCTTCTTCTTCTTCTTCTTCTTCTTCTTCTTCTTCTTCTCCTCCTCCTCCTCCTCCTTCTTCTTCTTCTTCTCCTCCTCCTTCTTCTTCTCCTCCTCCTTCTTCTTCTTCTCCTCCTCCGTCTCCTTCTCCTTCTCCTTCTTCCTGTTTAGACGCATCTAGGCATATTACAATATTACAGCCCTCCGCAGGATGTATAATAAATTATAGAACTTCAAGGAAGTCAAATTCTCGAATACAACCTAGTCTCACATATAGACTGAATAATAGACTCTTCAATCAGATGTTGATTCTCTTGATGGCCAAACAAAGATTTAATAGAAAACCAAAATAAATTTAAGCCAGATAGCCTCTTGAACAACATGCTTCTTTCAATTTTGTATCGATTACAGCTCAGCAAAACATGCTGGACTGTCTCTGGACTACCACAGTCACATAATCCAATAGGATGTTTTCCTATTATCTTTAAGTAATAGTTTAACCCACAATGCCCCAACCTAAGTCTTGTTAATTTCACCATATCTCAATGACTTAAAAGGTGACCGTCTGAGACCTTTTTAACTAGTGGGTGACTAGAAATATAATGCCTGACCCTTAATTCATTTTTCCAATCCTCCTGCCACTTCTTCTCTATACCTTTTTTAATCCTACTTCTCAATTCTGTTCTGCCTAGGGGAACTCTAATTTCTACTTGCCTGCTCTGTAAGGAAAACTTTGCAATGCCATCCACAGTTTCATTTCCCTCCACCCCAGCATGCTCAGGTATCCATGAAAATCTAACTGCACAACCCATCTTCCCTACTCTAAACAACACTGAGAGAATCTCAACAACTATGTCAAGACGAGCTTTTGACTTATTCCCTTTTATAGCCTCTAAGGCAGCAGCAGAATCTGAACAGATGATAACCCTACCTGGTCGAGTGTCATCTATCCACCATAAGGTCCAGAGGATTGCTAATAATTCTGTTGCAAAGACAGAAACACCATCTGAAACCCGGTGACCAATCTTAACTCCAAGTTGAGACATATACATCCCAAATCCTGCCCTACTGCTTCTGGGTCCACTGAGCCATTAGTAAAAATCTTCAGATAAGATCCCCATTTATTATTTAAATATTCATTTGTGATCAACACTGATGAAATTGCACTGCTTCCTTGAAGCTGAAAAAGGAGGAATAGGCCTACTTCTGGTTCTGGAAACAGCCAAAAAGGGACGGGTGGCAAGCAAATTTGGTCAACTATGTCTTCCTCAGTCAGTTTCAATTTCACAGCCCAGTTATTAACCAAATCTAATATTGGGTATCTTTTAATTTTACTTTGGCATTCCGACTTCCCCTGCAAAAGACACTTTGGTGGACAGCTGTGATTGAATCCATTTAGTTTTACCCAATACTGCAGGTCCAACTGAATTTGTCTTAAATGCAGAGGCACTTCTCCCATCTCCACACATAATGCCGGGACTAATGTTGTTCTAAGAACTCCACAACAGAGTCTCAGTGTTTTGGACTGCACAGTGTCCAGTTTTCCAAGCAGCAGAACCATAATCTATAACTGATCTAATCCAGCCAGAGGCTGAATCCTGAAGCTATTTATGAAGCTAGCCCAAATGAGAATCAGCTGCTTCAACAGAAACAGGGGGAAACTGGAAAACCTGGAATAAGGAACGTGGACCGGACCATGAACCAGAATGCGGATTTCACAGACCAGACCATGACACAGATCTGGAGGACCAGAGTTATAAGGAAAGATTGAATCGGTTATGACTGTATTCTTTAGAATATAGAAGATTGAGAGGATGTTTGATAAAGGTATACAAAATTATGAGGGATATAGATAGAGCAACTGTAAGCAGACTTCTTCCACTGAAGTTGGGTGGGACTACAACCAGAGATCATAGGTTAAGGGTGAAAGGTGAGAAGTTTAAGGGGAATATGAGGGAAAACATCTTTTCTCAGAGGTCACGAGAGTGAGAATGAAAATTATTAGTACAACTATAACTTATGAACCTCTTGAGGGAACTTGTGGAGAAACTGGTTCTACTCACTATTCATTGTTGGACTTCAGGTTAATAATGAATTTGAAGGCTTAACCAAGCGTGAATATCAAGGATTGGTTGAACTGAGTGGTAGATATGCAGAGTTCAAAACTGGTTCATGCATAAAATTGGGTACAATTTTAGATCAGTTTTCAAAGAAAATGGAACCATCATTCTTCAAACCAGTGTGCTCAGCTGTGTTGCTTCAACGACGTCTATTAATGCCCTTCACCATGTCCTTACTCACTTTGACCGTAGAACATGAACATCCTTGTCTGCAGTAAAATACTCAAAGTTGCAGGAACAGATAACAATGACAATTATTTTGGAAGCTCTATATAAGATTAACTAAATTATGGAATTATTTTAATCTCCCGTGCTGGGTTGCAGCAGGGGCTCCAAAGACTTCATATATAATAGATGAAGCCTTCAAGACAAATAGCACATTGGTAGTGTCGATGAGGAATCGCAATGAGTGTACATGGAGAGCAAAGCTACGTAACTTTAAGAGCCAGTTTTCAGTTGTGGTGTCATTTTAGATGAATTCTGTATAATTGACGGTACATTCTGACAAGTTCAAAAAGCTGAAAGAATGCTTATAATGGTCGTAGCATGGCTCTCAGAAGCCATATAAAAAGTAACGCAAAACAACTGTCCTGATGTTTTTCCAAACCTTTTTATTCTATACATACCTGTTTTTTTCTCTCTCTATTGGCATTTGTAGGCCACAGATGTGCTGTTGAGGAGGTGAGGGGCACTTATTCAAACCAGGCATTTTCAAGTAATAAACAATGGTCTGAGGAAGGCTCTTCTCCATTTTAAACCATGTGTCAGAAACACTTTGCAGATCAGAAGCTTGTTTCTCGGAGAAGTGAATCTGTGGGTTTTAGAGTATTGACTCTTAAAGCAGTTTGAGCCACAACTTCAACATCTTGTACACTGTGCACTTTAAATAGGATTGAGTATGTTTGTCGTTGTCTTCAAAAATAACATTGAATTATGTTTAATCTACTCTATAACCATTCCATGGCAGATTTCTCAACATTGCAATCCTACCCCCATCATCACACTGCTGATTCTCTGGTCATTGTCACACACTACTATATGTGGGAGCTTGCTGTGCACACACTAACTTCTACTTCTCTTAAATTACAACAATGTATAATTTATAAATATTCCCTTGGTGGTAAACACTAAACATCTGTTGTCATCACTTAAATGTACAAATGCAAGTCTTTTTTTTAAACTACTTTTCTTTTAATTTCCTGAGATCTTAACAGTAAACAAATCTGACCTCTGGAAGCTGGAACAGGAATGTAAATACCAGCTTGCCTTGACAGCTTTATTTTTCAATGATATTGTCTAATGGCTAACAGGCCTTTTGGCCCATCAAGTGTAGTGGTGAACTGTTACTTTCAGTTGTTTAATAAACCCCCACCTTACAGTGAGTTCATCGAGGAAAATCTCCAGATGCTAAAAGATGGAACTGAAACCAGAAAATGCTAGAAATACTCAACAGTCCACACAACACCTCAGAGGAGAGAAGGAAAATTAACATTTCACATCCATGAGGTTTAGTTGGTCACGAGTCTGCGACATGAACGTGGTTTGTTTCTTCACTGGTAGTGAATAATCTGAGAATTTCAAGCATTTTCTGTTTTTAGTCTCAGGTCCTAAACCCCCTCATGCCTCCACCCTCAGAATAAGAATGTACATCCTAAACACAAAATAATCCGCAGATGCTGGGATCAAAGCAACACTCACAACATGCTGGAGGAACTCAGCAGGTCGGGCAGCATCAGTGGAAACGATGAGTCGACATTTTGGGCCGGAACCCTTCATCGGGACTGTAGAGGGAAGGGGCAGAGGCCCTATAAAGAAGGTGGGGGGAGGGTGGGAAGGAGAAGGCTGGTAGGTTCCAGGTGAAAAACCAGTAAGGGGAAAGATAAAGGGGTGGGGGAGGGGAAGCAGGGAGGTGATAGGCAGGAAAGGTGAAGAAAGAATAGGGGAAAACACAATGGGTAGTAGAAGGAGGCAGAACCATGAGGGAGGTGATAGGCAGCTGGGGGAGAGGGCAGAGCGAAATAAGGATAGAGGAAGGGAGGGGGAGGGAATTACCGGAAGTTAGAGAATTCTATGTTCGTACCAAGGGGCTGGAGACTACCTAGACGGTATATGAGGAGTTGCTCCTCCAACCTGAGTTTAGCCTCATCATGGCAGTAGAGGAGGATTGGGGGACCGCTTCGTCAAGCACCTCCACTCCATCCGTCACAACAGACAGGATCTCCCGGTAGCCACCCACTTCAACTCTGCTTCCCATTCCCATTCAGATATGTCCATACATGGCCTCCTGACTTCTGAAACACTTATCTCTTTCATGTCTCCGTTTCAGGTGATGCTGCCACATTCTCAGTCTCGTAAATCTCTCTCTCTCTCAGTTATTCTGTAAGTGACACATTTCTGCACAACTGCCATTACACCACTCTGTTGTACTTCGTACCGTTGCACTCATTACTGTATTTTTGTTGCATTTATTATTACCATTTATACTGTTGACTCTGTGAGCTACATGTGAACAGGGAATTTCATTGCATCCTGGTGATTGTGACAATGAACTGATCTGAACGTGTGAGAGTGACACCTATCCAGACCAGATCCTCTCCTGAGCCCAGAATTGCTGGAGATACAGCGTCATGAAAAGTAACATTCACAGAAAATGGGGAAGCAAAATGTTTAAGGAAGTGGATAATAATGCTACCCATTCCTAGTTCAGGCACAAAGGGTTAAGCTTCTTGCATTGTTCAAGGATCGATTTGGATTATTGTGCTTTGTTTTAGTTAGCAGACTATAGGAAGGAAGGATGTGATTAAGCTGGAGACAGTGTGGAAAAGATTCATAAACTTATCACCTGGATTGGAGGGCTTGAGTGTTCAGAGGAAACTGAACGGCTTTGTCTATTTCCCCTGGAGCTCCAGAGGCTGAGAGAGACATTAACTGATGACAGGGGTGGATGGTGTAGTTAGCTGGCGTCCATTTCCTATGGGAGGGATGTCCAAAACTGGGGGGAGGGGGGCATAGGTTTAAGGTGACAGGGAGGAAGTTGAAATGGGAAATATCTGAGGGTTAAATCTTTCACACAAAGAATAGCTGATATCTGAAATGAAATGTTGTCGGAAGCTGGGGGCAAGTATCGTTAAAATCATTTAAGAAGCATCTTAACATGTATGCAAGTGAATAAGGCACAAAAGGGTGTGGAATTAATGCAGTCAAGTAGGATTAATATATGACGGTTGGCATAGAAGGCCTTTGGCAAGGTGCCACACATGAGGCTGCTTAACAAGCTACAGGAAGGATTCCAGTAAGGATAAAGCAGTGACTGACTGGCAGGAAGCAAAGAGTGGGAATAAAGGGAGCCTTTTCTGGGGCTGCCAGTGACTAGTGGTGTTGTACAGCAGTCCTCGACTTCTCGACTCCAAGCATGCCCAGTAACTCACAGATGAGTCTGCTCTCGAACTCCTGTCCCTGATCGCTATGTATTCACCTGGGAAGGCCGTAATAAATGAAATACTTTTCCCATAACACCTTTGCCACTGTAGGTGCCCTCTGGTCCTTGGTAGGAAAAGCCTGTTGTAGTGGTCCGTGGTGACTAAGACATTCACCAAGTTGCTGGCATCAGTTCTATTGACAGGAAATCCATACACACCAGGTCCAGAGGCCCTACACTCTGCAGGTGGGACAAGGAAGCTGCCCGCGTAGGCAGTGTCTTCCGGCGACTGCATCGAATGCACGACTTGCAGTATTCTTCGACCTCCAACTTCATTCGGGGCCAGTAAAACCGGTCTTTGAGCAATCCATCGGTCTTTTCCACCCCCAAATGTCCAGAATCATCATGAAGTGACTTCAAAGCAATCCTCCGATACTTCTCGGGCAAAACCAGTTGGCAATGCCGAGGTCGGTCCGGGGCTGACGTGACCCGGTATAAGATCTGGTTCTTCAACTCCAACCGAGGTCATTCTCTTAGTAATGGAGGCACCGACACATGTTTCGTCCTCTCCACCTGAGCCATGTCTCCCTTTTCGACCATGGCCCAAATGGCACCAATGCCCAGATCATCTCGCTGAGCAGCTGCCACTTCCCCAGAACTCAATTCTGGCAGCTGATTTGTCTTCAGAGCAGTCAGGTTACAATAAACTGGGAGTAGGGCGTCATCAGAAGCCCCCAGATAATCCACCGCTCGCTCCTGCCTCTCCTTTTCCTCTGCCTTCACGCTGATGGCAAACTGACACAGGGCCTCTATCCCCAGGGCAGGAACGCTCTCCCATTCCTCGTCCCTGACCAGTCCCTGACCGATTTTTTTCCTCAGCAGTTGAACGGGGCAGGACTGCACAAGCACGTGTAAATCAGCCTGTGAGGCAGCGGGAGTATTTAAAAGAGAGCAGTCTGACGGAGCGGACGACGTTGTAGCAGGCAACGGAGTAGAGGGAGACAGAGTAGGAAGGCTTTGGCTCAAGAGGCTTTGGCGAGCAGAGGATGAGGACGAGCTTCACTCCAAGTGAGGTAAGGCCGAGTATGCCCTGGACAAGCCTACGTCTACGCCCACCTGGACAAGCCAGCGAGCACTGTGAGGGTCATGTTTTTTGACTTCTCCAGTGCGTTCAACACCATCCGCCCTGCTCTGCTGGGGGAGAAGCTGACAGTGATGCAGGTGGCTGCTTCCCTGGTATCATGGATTCCTGATTACCTGACTGGCAGACCACAGGAAGTGTGTTTACAACACTGTGTGTCCGACAGAGTAATCAACAGCACGGGGGCTCCACAGGGGACTGTCTTGTCTCCCTTTCTCTTCACCATTTACACCTCGGACTTCAACTACTGCACAGAGTCTTGTCATCTTCAGAAGTTTTCGGATGACTCTGCCATAGTTGGATGCATCAGCAAGGGAGATGAGGCTGAGTACAGGGCTATGGTAGGAAACTTTGTCACATGGTGTGAACAGAATTATCTGCAGCTTAATGTGAAAAAGACTAAGGAGCTGGTGGTAGACCTGAGGAGAGCTAAGGCACCAGTGACCCCTGTTTCCATCCAGGGGGTCAGTGTGGACATGGTGGAGGATTACAGATACCTGGAGATACGAATTGACAATAAACTGGACTGGTCAAAGAACACTGAGGCTGTCTACAAGAAGGGTCAGAGCCGTCTCTATTTCTTGAGGAGACTGAGGTCCTTCAAAATCTGCCGGATGATGCTGAGGATGTTCTACAAGTGTGTGGTGGCCAGTGCGATCATGTTTGCTGTTGTGTGCTGGGGCAGCAGGCTGAGGGTAGCAGACACCAACAGAATCAACAAACTCATTCGTAAGGCCAGTGATGTTGTGGGGATGGAACTGGACTCTCTGACGGTGGTGTCTGAAAAGAGGATGCCGTCTAAGTTGCATGCCATCTTGGTCAATATCTCCCATCCACTACATAATGTACCGGGTGGGCACAGGAGTACATTCAGCCAGAGACTCACTCCTCCGAGATGCAGCACAGAGCGTCATAGGAAGTCATTCCTGCCTGTGGCCATCAAACTTTACAACTCCTCCCTTGGAGGGTCAGACACCCTGAGCCAATAGGCTGGTCCTGGACTTATTTCATAATTTACTGGCATAATTTACGTATTACTATTTAACTATTTATGGTTCTATTACTATTTATTATTTACAGCGCAACTGTAACAAAAACCAATTTTCCCCGAGATCAATAAAGTATTACTATGACTATGACTATGACTAAGTTCCTTTAAAAGGAGAACGGTCTGCAGCGGTTTTTTATTTGAAGCAAGGACGGTGGTGAGACTGTAGCATATTGGGTAGGTCATGACAACAGAGATTGGCCCCGTGGTTTGTTCCTCCTGCAGCATGTGGGAAATCAGAGATACTTCCAGTGTGCCTGACGACTATGTGTGCAGGAAATGTGTCCAGCTGCAGCTTCTGGCAGACCGCATTGAGCGGCTGGAGCTGCGATTGGATTCATTCTGGAGCATCGGCAATGCTGAGAAAGTCGTGAATAGCACCTTCAGTGAGTTGGCCACACCGCAGGTAAATGCTACACAGGCAGAAAGGGAATGGGTGGCCACTAGACAGCGTAGCAGTAGGCAGGTAGTGCAGGAGTCCCCTGAGGTCATCTCTCTCCTAAAGAGATATACTGTTTTAGATACTGATGGGGGACATGTCTCATCAGGGGAAGGCAGCAGCAGCCGAGTTCATGGCACCATGGGTGGCTCTGTGACACAGGAGGGCAGGAAAAGGAATGGGAGAGCTATAGTGATAGGGAATTCGATTGTAAGGGGAATAGATAGGCGTTTCTGCGGCCGCAAACGAGACTCCAGGAGGGTATGTTACCTCCCTGGTGCAAGGGTCAAGGATGTCTCTGAGCGGCTGCAGGACACTCTGGAGTGGGAGGGTGAACAGCCAGTGGTGGTGGTGCACATAAGTACCAATGATATAGGTAAAAAATGGGATGAGGTCCTACAAGGTGAATTTAGGGAGTTAGGAGATAGACTAAAAAGTAGGTCCACAAAGGTAATAATCTCTGGATTACTACTACTGCCACATGCTAGTCAGAGTAGAAATAGGAGGATATATCAGATGAATATGTGGCTTGAAAAATGGTGCGAGGGGGAGGGATTCAAATTTCTGGGGCATTGGAACCAGTTCTGGAGGAGGTGGGACCGGTACTACATGTAGATTGGGTGAACCAAATTGGTAAGGGTGCTGAGGAAGAGGATTTCTTGGAATGTATGCGGGATGGTTTTCTGAACCAACATGTCGAGGAACCAACTAGACAGCAGGCTATCCTAGACTGGGTATTGAGCAATGAGGAAGGGTTAATTAGCAATCTTGTCGTGAGAGGCCCCTTGGTAAGAGTAACCATAATATGGTGGAATTCTTCATTAAGATGGAGAGTGACATAGTTAATTCAGAAACAAAGGTTCTGAACCTAAAGAGGGGTAACTTTGAAGGTATGAGTCGTGAATTAGCTAAGATAGACTGGCAAATGACACTTAAAGGATTGACGGTGGATATGCAATGGCAAGCATTTAAAGATCGCATGGATGAACTACAACAATTGTTCATCCCAGTTTGGCAAAAGAATAAACCAGGGAAGGTAGTGCACCTGTGGCAGACAAGGGAAATCAGGGATAGTATCAATTCCAAAGAAACATACAAATTAGCCAGAAAAAGTGGCACACCTGAGGACTGGGAGAAATTCAGAGTCCAGCAGAGGAGGACAAAGGGCTTAATTAGGAAAGGGAAAAAAAGATTATGAGAGAAAGCTGGCAGGGAACATAAAAACTGACTGTAAAAGCTTTTATAGATATGTGAAAAGAAAAAGATTGATTAAGACAAATGTAGGTCCCTTACAGTCAGAAGCAGGTGAATTGATCATGGGGAACAAGGACATGGCAGACCAATTGAATAACTACTTTGGTTCTGTCTTCACCAAGGAGGACATAAATAATCTTCCGGAAATAGCAGGGGACCGAGTGTCTAGTGAGATGGAGGAACTGAGGGAAGTACATGTTAGTAGGGAAGTGGTGTTAGGTAAATTGAAGGGATTAAAGGCAGATAAATCCCCAGGGCCAGATGGTCTGCATCCCAGAGTGCTTAAGGAAGTAACCCAAGAAATAGTGGATGCATTAGTGATAATTTTTCAAAACTCTTTAGATTCTGGATTAGTTCCTGAGGATTGGATGGTGGCTAATGTAACCCCGCTTTTTAAAAAAGGAGGGAGAGAGAAACCGGGGAATTATAGACCAGTTATCCTAACATCGGTGGTGGGGAAAATGCTAGAGTCAGTTATCAAAAATGTGATAACAGCACATTTGGAAAGCGGTGAAATCATCGGACAAAGTCAGCATGGATTTGTGAAAGGAAAATCATGTCTGACGAATCTCATAGAATTTTTTGAGGATGTAACTAGTAGAGCGGATAGGGAGAACCAGTGGATGTGGTATATTTGGATTTTCAAAAGGCTTTTGACAAGGTCCCACACAGGAGATTAGTGTGCAAACTTAAAGCACATGGTATTGTGCTTTACTTGGCATCCAGTTTCACTGAGGTCAGGATATAAGTCAGGGGGTTGTTGTCCGTCCTCACATCAAACTTGGCCCTGTAGAGATAGTCACTCAGCTTATCCACCACCGCACATTTCAATGCCAGAAATTCCAAATTGTGCATGGGATAGTTTTTGATGTGGATGGAGAATTGGTTGGCAGACAGGAAGCAAAGAGTGGGAATAAACGAGACCTTTTCAGAATGGCAGGCAGTGAATAGTGGGGTACCGCAAGGCTCAGTGCTGGGACCCCAGTTGTTCAAACTTAAAGCACATGGTATTGTGCTTTACTTGGCATCCAGTTTCACTGAGGTCAGGATATAAGTCAGGGGGTTGTTGTCCGTCCTCACCTCAAACTTGGCCCTGTAGAGATAGTCACTCAACTTATCCACCACCACACATTTCAATGCCAGAAATTCCAAATTGTGCATGGGATAGTTTTTGATGTGGATGGAGAATTGGTTGGTAGACAGGAAGCAAAGAGTGGGAATAAACGAGACCTTTTCAGAATGGCAGGCAGTGACTAGTGGGGTACCGCAAGGCTCAGTGCTGGGACCCCAGTTGTTTACAATATATATTAATGACTTAGACGAGGGAATTAAATGCAGCATCTCCAAGTTTGCGGATGACACGAAGCTGGGCGGCAGTGTTAGCTGTGAGGAGGATGCTAAGAGGATGCAGGGTGACTTGGATAGGTTAGGTGAGTGGGCAAATTCATGGCAGATGCAATTTAATGTGGATAAATGTAAGGTTATCCACTTTGGTGGCAAAAACATAAAAACAGATTATCATCTGAATGGTGGCCAATTAGGAAAAGGGGAGGTGCAATGAGACCTGGGTGTCATTGTACACCAGTCATTGAAAGTGGGCATGCAGGTACAGCAGGCGGTGAAAAAGGCAAATGGTATGCTGGCATTCATAGCAAGAGGATTCGAGTACAGGAGCAGGGAGGCACTACTGCAGTTGTACTAGGCCTTGGTGAGATCACACCTGGAGATTCCTGTGTGCAGTTTTGGTCCCCTAATCTGAGGAAAGACATCTTTGCCATAGAGGGAGTACAAAGCAGGTTCACCAGATTGATTCCTGGGATGACAGGACTTTCACATGATGGAAGTCTGGATCAACTACGCTTATATTCGCTGTAATTTAGAAGATTGAGGGGGGATCTTATTGAAACGTATAAAATTCTAAAGGGATTGGACAGGCTAGATGCAGGAAGATTGTTCCCGATGTTGGGGAAGTCCAGAACGAGGGGGTCACAGTTTAAGGATAAAGGGGGGAAGCCTTTTAGGATCAAGATGAGGAAAAATTTCTTCACACAGAGAGTGGTGAATCTGTGGAATTCTCTGCCACAGGAAACAGTTGAGGCCAGTTCATTGGCTATATTTAAGAGGGAGTTAGATATGGCCCTTGTGGCTAAAGGGATCAGGGGGTATGGAGAGAAGGCAGGTGCAGGGTTCTGAGTTGGATGATCAGCCATGATCATACTGAATGACGATGCAGGCTCAAAGGGCTGAATGGCCTACTCCTGCGCCTATTTTCTATGTTTCTATGTCCCTCATGCGCCCGTCGGGACAAAGTATCAACGTCAACGTTCCTGATTCCCAGCCGGTACTTCAGGCTGAAATCATAGGCAGACAACGCCACCAACTCGGCATCCAGTTTCACTGAGGTCAGGATATAAGTTACGGGGTTGTGGTCCGTCCTCACCTCAAACTTGGCCCTGT
Organism: Mobula hypostoma; assembly: GCF_963921235.1. Taxonomy (NCBI): domain Eukaryota; kingdom Metazoa; phylum Chordata; class Chondrichthyes; order Myliobatiformes; family Myliobatidae; genus Mobula; species Mobula hypostoma. Next base: position 46,129,352 of record NC_086110.1, read on the forward strand.
AGAGGTAGTCACTCAGCTTATCCACCACCGCCCATTTCAATGCCAGAAATTCCAACTTGTGCATGGGATAGTTTTTCTCAGAGGGCGACAAACTCCAGCTGACAAACGTCACAGGCCTCAACCTGGAGCCCTGATCCTGATACAGGACGCCCCCTAAGCCCTCTTGTCTGGCATCCGTGTGCAGTACATACGGTAATTGGGGGTCTGCAAGAGCTAGCACCGGCGCCTGGGTCAGCAGCTCCTTCAGCGACTGAAATGCATCCTCACATTTTGCATCCCACCTCGGTCCAAAGGGCTCCGACAGGTTTAGATATTCTCCAGCCTCCTGTCCTTTTCCCCCTCCCTTTCTTCGCCAAGGGAGGGTAACTGCACAGATGCTTTTCACGAACCTCTGATAGTAACCACGGAACCCAAGGAACAAGCGCGGAGCGCTCACAGTCTGGGGTCTTGGCCAAGTGGTAACCACCTCGATCTTAGCTGAGTCTGTAACTACTCCATCTGGTGAGACTATGTGCCCAACGTAGCCTACAGACGTTTGGCAGAACTAGCACTTGTCCAGGGGAAGTTTTAACCCTTCTGCTTTCAGGCGGCCCAGCACCTTCAGCAGCCTCGCTTCATGTTCTTCCAAGGTGGATCCAAACACTATGAGGTCATCCAGATACACCAATACCTCAAACAAGTTCATATCCCCCACTGTCTTCTCCATAACCCGCTGGAAGGTTACAGGAGCTCCTGAGATGCCCTGGGGCATCCTTTCGCACTGGAAGAATCCTAGGAGACATATAAATGCTGTTTTCTCTTTGTTGGCCTCACTGATGGGGATCTGGTAATATCCACTCCTCAAGTCCAGCACACTGAACCACTGTGCACCACTAAGGCAGGCCAGCACATCTTCAATCCTCGGGGCAGTATACTGGTCAGGGATGGTGTGCCTGTTCAGAGTCTTATAGTCCACACACATCCGTACCTTCCCATTCTTCTTTCAGGCCTCTACTATTGGGGACGCATAGGGACTTTGGGACTCGGTGATGATCCCAGCTTCCTTCAACTTACACAAATGCTGCCGAACGTCCTCCACCTCTGCATGGGCCAGTCGCTGCGACCTTTCTCTGAACGGGGTATTCTCAGTCACCCGGGTAGTGTGAAGAGTGCTCTTGGAACAACCCACATCAAACTCGTCAGTGGAAAAGACACCTTCCAGCTTCAACATCTTCTCTACCAGTCTCCTCTTCCAACCCGCAGGAGCCGGGGAGCCGCCGAAGTTGAATGACTCAGCGGTCAACTTTTTCCCCCTTTTCTAATACTTTCTCCCCAGCGTGCCTCACGGAGGCACTAGACATTACCATCACTGGGAACAAATGCACCAAGGGCATCCCCCACTTGAAGGTGACCTCCCTCTTCGTAGTGTTCCTGACAATTACTGCCATCCTGCTCGCCTGTACAACCGAGGGTTTCTGCAATTCGGGTCTCACCAGTACCCCAGCAGGAAATCCCGACTCCCCCTCATGGTCTTCCTGAGCGTGCACTAAGAGGGTTTCGCCCTCAGGCACTCCAGGAAATTTGGGGGTCCCCATCACTCTCACTACTTCCCTGGGCCGTACCGCCATTGGCTTCAACTGGGTGAACCACACAGTCCCTCATTTAAGTTTGGTATCCAGCCCAATGCTGCCAGCAACTTCCTCAAAAGCAGCTCAAAACACTGGGTGCATGGACAATGTTCCCAGAAACCTCTCGCCAGCCTTCTCCTTGCAAGGAGGGTGTTGGTCCCCACCAGAATTGAAACGCCGCCTGTCTCAACAGGGTCCGCACAAACCAGCATCAATGTATCTAGGACCTCAGGCACTCCCACATCAGCTTCCGAGAATTCCAGTTTCACTGACAAATAACCGTGGTATGGATAATCACCAGCACTGAGACCCCAGATCTCCAGTGTCCTGAATGGGTCAATGGGAAATGCTTCAGATACCAGTTGTAAAACCAACAGTACAACAACATGACCTGTGACCCTGTGTCGAATATGGCTTCAGCATAAATACCCTCTATTCGTAGCGACACACTGGAGCATGGTCCCACTGAACCTTCAGGAATTGGGCCTTTTGCTTTTGGGGTTTCCTTGGTACATTGCTGGGAATGTGTTCCCCCAGAGACACCAGGCAGTTCCCTCACTGGGTCTCCTCTAAGTTTTCCCAATGACTCTCCCTGCTGAGGTACCCAGGGGCTCACTCTCCTTCTGGCGTGACACCTGCTGCCAGCAGCCCTCCGCATTGTTTGTCCCCTTGGGAAATCCACCGCCCCCCCCACATCAGCTCCATCATGTGGGGGAGAAGGGGGTCACACCCGATGATAACAGCCGTCGTATTTCCATTCTCAACTCTGCCATAATCTCCTCTACCGCTCCCCGGGGCAGGCTATCTGTGGTCACCACCGCAGAGGACTACTACCGAGGACAGTACCTTGCTGACGGAGTCCTCCCGTGCCTCCGCCGCGTTCTCCTCTTCCTGTACTTCTCTGATCAGCTCAATAAAAGATGGAGGGGGGCATCTTACGAGAGTGTCGAGACCCCAAGCAATCATGTCATGGTTCTCTGGTCCATTCTTAACTGATCCACCTCAGCCGCCTGAATGACCGTCTGTGCCGCAAGCAATTTAAGCTGCCTCTCTAGCTGAAAAATGAAAGCAGAAAGCTTCTCCCCTTCTCCTGATGCATGTTCTGAAACCCCACCATGAGCTCCATTGGGCTTCCCGTCCCGCCAAAAGCATTGTCCAGTGCTTGCAGATAATTGACAGCTGTCGCTACAGGAGACTTCAACCTGACAGCTCTCACGTCAGCGGCCAGCTCATTCAAACTTTCAACCAATCTCTGTCGCTTTTCATCATCAGAGCACTGCCACTCATCTAACAACTGAGAGGTCTGCTCCATCACATCTCATGCTCCTCCTCCCCTTTAGGGGTGGGCGATAATCCAGAGAATAGGCGGAGCCTGCCATAGTTGGGACTTTGAATCTGATTTTTCCATTTAATCACCAGAGAAGTAAGGGCAGATACTAACTCAGACTTCTCACTCATCACCGGGGGACGCGGACCCCGAAATAACAAACAGTACACAATATGCGATTAAACTATTAAGCTTTATAACTCATGCTTTGACTATATGGTGTCATGAAGTATGGATTCCGGTTCACAATCCGGTCCATTGTTCCTTATTCCAGGTTTTCTGGTTTTCCCTTTTTCTGTTGGGTGGGTGCTCTAATTGAGGCAGCTGATTCACATTTTGGGCTGGCTACATAGTCATAGTCATACTTTATTGATCCCGGGGGAAATTGGTTTTCGTTACAGTTGCACCATAAATAATAAATAGTAATAAAACCATAAATAGTTAAATAGTAATATGTAAATTATGCCAGTAAATTATGAAATAACTCCAGGACCAGCCTATTGGCTCAGGGTGTCTGACCCTCCAAGGGAGGAGTTGTAAAGTTTGATGGCCACAGACAGGAATGACTTCCTATGACACTCTGTGTTGCATCTCGGTGGAATGAGTCTCTGGCTGAGTGTACTCCTGTGCCCACCCAGTACATTATATAGTGGATGGGAGACATTGTCCAAGATGGCATGCAACTTAGACAGCATCCTCTTTTCAGACACCACCGTGAGAGAGTAAATAGCTCCTTGGTTCAGCTTTGGTTGCTGGATTGTTCCTGTCCAAACTCTCTGAATGAATCCCTTCTCTGCCTCTTTCTCCTGAAGCATTACCACGCAACCAATGTCTGAAGCCTTGCCTTGACTGTAACCCTTGACTGCAACCCTTGCCTGCACTGATGTCAAGTTTGACTGCTGGAGAAAATTAAAGAACTGTCTATTGTTGCTTTGGACTGTCTCTGTGTCCACACCTTTGCTAGGTAGGTCTGGCCATTTGCCGCTACCTAGTGTTGGGAACTGTTATTACATCCATAAAATGCAGGCCAGTGATTTAATATGAAACCACTGAACCCAAAAGACTTTTCTAATCATTCAGTGTTATTGTCATCAATTACTGCTTTCAAAAAAAACGTTGGGAGAGTTTGATAAAATTAGAACTGCATGGGAGCATGATTTAAATATTTCTGTGTCTGATGAGGTTTGGGATTCAATTCTTAATTCAGTTAACTCAACCCCTTTATGTGCTCACCACTGTCTTTTGCAGTTCAAGGTTGTACATAGGGCTGATATGTCTAAAACTAAATTATTGTGGTTCTATCCTGATATTAGTCCCTTTTGTGACAAGTGTAAAGCGGGCAAGGCTCCTCTTATCCATAAGTATTGGGCTTGCCCTAGTTTGGAGAAACTTTGGAGAGAAGTTTTTTAAAGTTTATCCCTTATTCTTAATTGCCACTTAGAACCTAACCCTTTAATTGCTCTTTCTGGCACCTCGGGTGAAGTTGACATGCATTTGAGGCCAACTAAACGTTGAACATTATCTATTGCCTCTCTTTTGGCTAGATGTTTAGTTCTTCTTAGGTGGAGTGATGTTGTCCCACCTCTCTGTTTAACTTTTCTTTATGTCAAAATGGTTGGCTTGGAGTTGCCAGTGGGAGGGTGGGGAGGATACTAACTTTACATGATTTTATTTTGGGTGCTTTTTCTTTATTGTTATGAATTGTATATTAGACATGTTTGTTTTACACTGTATAAATCTCTTTTTTGCTGGTGGTTTTTTCTTGTTGTATTGTCGAAACTCATAAAAAATTAATTAAAAAATGGTATATGAAATATACATTCACTGTATGTTGTTTTTCAAATATATTAATGCATTCGTGCTGCTAAAGCTGTCATTTTTACCCAATGTAACACACAGAAAATGCAGGAGGAAATCAGCCGGTCAGGAAGCATCTATGGAATTGTCAATGTTTCAGACCGAAACCCCTCTTCATGATTGGAAAATATCAGAATAAAAAAGGTAGGGGAAGGAGGGCATGCTAGAAGAGGGTAGCTGAAGCCAGGTAGGTGGGAAAGGTAAAGAGCTGGAGAAGAAGGAATCTGATAGGAGAGGAGTGGACCATGGTAAAAAGGGAAGAAGGAGGGCAGTCGGAAGAGATGATAGGCAAGTAAGGAGAACTGGTAAAAAGCCCGATTGGGAAAAAGAAGAGGGTGGGGGGAAAGAAAAGAAGAGAAAAATTACCAGAAGTTGAAATGGATGTTCATGCTATCAGGATGGAATATGAGGTGTTGGCCCTCCACACTGATAGTTGCCTCATTGTAGCAGAAGAGGGGGCCATGGACTGACATTACAGAATGGGAATGGGATAGGAATTGGAGCGTTTCATCACCCAGAAATTCTGCTGTTTTTGCTGATGGAGTATAGGTGCTCGCTGAGGTTGTCCCCCAATTTACATCGGGTCTCACCAATGCAGAGCAGACCGCATTGGAAACCCCAGATATAATAAACAACTCCAACAGATTTACAGGTGATGTGTGCCCTCACCTGGAAGGACTGTTAGGGGTCCCGAACAGAGATGAGGGAGGAGGTGAATGGGTAGGTGTAATATTATTATCCAATATGCAATGATAGAGCTGATGAATTAGCATGGGAAAGGGCAAGGAAGTTGTGATAACAAATTACAGCAATAACCATCTGATACTGTGGACTGCCCAAGCAAGTGTTGTTCCTCAAATTTTAAGCTCTGTTATTTGAGCAATATTATACTAACATTGTGTGAATCAAGAATCAGTCTTGTTCTCATGGTCCGGTCTGTGAAGTCCGGATTCTGGTTCACGGTCTGGTCCATCATTCCTTCTTCCAGGTTTTCTGGTTTTCCCTTTTTCTGTTGGGTGCTCTAATTGAGGCAGCTGATTTACATTTTGGGCTGGCTACATAAATAGCTCCTTGGTTCAGCTTCAGTTGCTGGATTGTTCCTGTCCAAACCCCTTCTCTGCCCCTTCCTCCTGATGTCTTGCCCTGCAACTAGTGTCTGAAGCCTCGCCTGGAGCCTTGCCTCGCCTGTAACCCTTGCCTGCAACCTTTGCCTGCACTGCTGTCAAGTTCAACTGCCGGAGCAAGATAAGGAACTGCCTATCGTTGTTTTGAACTGTCTCTGTGTCCACGCCTTCGCTAGGTAGGTCCAGCTGTTTGCTGCTACCTTGTGTTGAGAACTGTCTCTGTGTCCACACCTTTGCTAGGTAGGTCTGGCTGTTTGCTGCTACCTTGAGTGCAGAACTGTCTCAGTGTTCTGTGTATGAGTCCTGGACCTATGTCCTGCTCCCTAGGAGGGGTCCTGACTCTGTAGAGCCCCGGTCCTAAGTCCTGTTCCCAAGGAGGGGTCCTTGTGTTCCATGTCCCTGCGTTCCTGTCTCTCCCACGACCAGGGCTCTGCGCTCCTGTCTCTCCCATGACCAGGGCTCTGCTTTGTGTTCTCGTTCTGTCCAAGCCACGTCCAAGAAACAAGTCCTGTCCAAATCAAGGCTTCGTGTTCTCGTCCTGTCTGTGTGCCTCGACCTGTGCTAGAGTTCCCTCATCTTGCCCAGGAATCTCTCGTTCTATCCTGTAGCCTTGCTTAGTCCTGTCTCCTGAGACCACATCATTTCTTCGCCTAGTTCCGGAGTCCAAGCCCGAGTCAAGATCCAGGTTCTGGGTCCTTGTCCAGTTTCTGACTCGGAATCCGAACCCAAGCCTCATCATGTCCTTGCCCCAAAGAACCCAAGCCTCATCATGTCCTCGCCCTGAAGAACCCAAGTCATGTCTAGTCCTGTAGCCACGTCATGTCCTCGCCTAGCTCCGGGGTCCGAGCCCAAGTCAAGACCCAGGTTCTGGGTCCTTGTCCAGCCTCTGGCTCAGAAACCCTGCCCAGGCTCCTAGTTCCCAGTTCCTTGTCCTGGTCCTGCTTGCCTAGCCAATGTCCTAGCCCAAGTCTGTGTTCTTGTCCCAGCTCTCTAGTCAAGTCCTGTTCCTAGTACTTCAGTGTCTGTCTTGCATTTGGGTCCACTCCCAGTGCCCCCTTTATGACATGTGTACAGAGTAATAATTGAGAACAAAGTTAACTTTCTACTATAAATCACTGTGGTACAGGCAGGATTATAATTAATGAAACTCACTATGTATTTGCTCTTTCTTCTCTATCTACAGGTTTATACACATAAATTATACCATTGTATTTGTTCATAGAAAAAATACTGACAGCGGGAGGGGAACCAGAGTGTAGGAACAGATGTAGGGGAGAAGGAAGAAAAAGAAAATAGTAAAGTTGTTTGCACCGTTAGTGATAAACAGAGTAAGAAGTGGAAAATTTCTTAAGTGCATTTATTTTAATGCTAGGAGCATTATGAGAAAGGTGGATGAGCTTAAAGCATGGATTGATACCTGGAAGTATGATGTAGTAGCTATTAGTGAAACATGGTTACAGGAGGGGTGTGATTGGCAACTAAATATTCCTGGATTTCATTGTTTCAGGTGTGATAGAATCAGAGGGACAAGAGGGGGAGGTGCTGCATTGCTTGTCAGAGAAAATAGTACAGCGGTGCTCTGGCAGGATACATTAGCGGGCTCGTCCAGGGAGGCTATTTGGGTGGAATTGAGGAATGGGAAAGGTGTAGTAACACCTATAGGGGTGTATTATAGACCACCAAATGCAGAGCGAGAATTGGAGGAGCAAATTTGTAAGGAGATAGCAGATATTTGCTGTAAGCACAAGGTTGTGACTGGGAGATTTTAATTTTCCACACACAGACTGGGAAGCCCATAACTGTAAAAGGGCTGGATGGTTTGGAGTTTGTAAAATGTGTGCAGGATAGTTTTTTGCAGCAATACATAGAGGTACCAACTAGAGAAGGGGCAGTGTTGGATCTCCTGTTAGGGAATGAGATAGGTCAGGTTACGGAGGTTTGTTATTGGGGAGCACTTCGGGTCCAGTGATCACAATACCATTAGTTTCAATATAATTATGGAGAAGGATAGGTCTGGACACAGGGTTGAGATTTTTAATTGGAGAAAGTCTAACTTTGAGGAGATGCGAAAGGATTTAGAAGGAGTGGATTGGGACAACTTGTTTTATGGGTAGGATGTAATAGAAAAATGGAGGTTATTTAAAAGTGAAATTGAGGGTACAGAATCTTTATGTTCCTGTTTGGTTGAAAGGAAAGGTTAAAAGTTTGAGAGCCATGGTTTTCAAGGGATATTGGAAACTTGGTTCGGAAAATGAGAGATATCTACAATAAATTTAGGCAGCATGGAGTGAGTGCGGTGCTCAAGGAAGATAAAGAATGTAAAAAAAATCTTAGGAAAGAAATTAGAAAAGCTAAAAGAAGATACGAGGTTGCTTTGGCAAGTAAGGTGAAAAGAAATCCAAAGGGTTTCTTCAGTTATATTAATAGCAAAAGGATAGTGAGGGATAAAATTGGTCCCTTAGAGAATCAGAGTGGACAGCTCTGTGTGGAGCCAAAAGAGATGAGGGAGATTCTGAACGATTTCTTTTCTTTGGTATTCACTAAGGAGAAGGATATTGAATTGTGTAAGGTAAGGGAAACAGGTAGGGAAGTTCTGGAAACTATGATGATTAAAGAAGAGGAAGTACTGGTGCTTTTAAGGAATATAAAAGTAGATAAGTCTCCGGGTCCTGACAGGATATTCCCTAGGACTTTGAGGGAAGTTAGTGCGGAAATAGCATGGGCTCTGACAGAAATATTTCAGAAGTCATTAGAAACAGGGATGGTGCCGGAGGATTGGTGTATTGCTCATGTTGTTCCAGTGTTTAAAAAGGGTTCTAAGAGTAAACCTAGCAATTATCGGCTTGTGAGTTTGACATCAGTGGTGGGTAAATTGATGGAAAGTATTCTTAGAGAAGGTATATATAATTATCTAGATAGACAGGGTCTGATTAGGAACAGTCAACATGGATTTGTGCGTGGAAGGTCATGTTTGACAAATCTTATTGAATTTTTTGATGAGGTTACTTAGAAAGTTGACGAGGGTAAAGCAGTGGATGTTGTCTATATGGACTTCAGTAAGGCCTTTGACAAGGTTCCACACGGAAGGTTGGTTAGGAAGGTTCAATCATTAGGTATTAATATTGAAGTAGTAAAATGGATTCAGCAGTGGCTGGATGGGATACGTCAGAGAATAGTGGTGGATAACTGTTTGTCAGTTTGGAGGTCGGTGACTAGTGGTGTGCCTCAGGGATCTGTACTGGATCCAATGTTGTTTGTTAATGATCTGGATGATGGGGTGGTAATTTGGATTAGTAAATATGCAGATGATACTAAGCTAGGTGGCGTTGTGGATAATGAAGTAGGTTTTCAAAGCTTGCAGAGAGATTTAGGCTAGTTAGAAGAGTGGGCTGAAAGATGGCAGATGGAGTTTAATGCTGATAAATGTGAGGTGCTACATTTTGGTAGGACTAATCAAAATAGGACATACATGGTAAATGGTAGGGCATTGAAGAATGCAGTAGAACAGAGGGATCTAGGAATAATGGTGCATAGATCCCTGAAGCTGGAATCTCATGTGGATAGGGTGGTGAAGGAAGCTTTTGGTATGCTGGCCTTTATAAATCAGAGCATTGAGCATAGGAGTTGGGATGTAATGTTGAAATTGTATAAGGCATTGGTGAGGCCAAATTTGGAGTATTGTGTACAGTTCTGGTCACCAAATTATAGGAAAGATGTCAACAAAACAGAGCACAGAGAAGATTTACTAGAATGTTACCTGGGTTTCATCTCCTAAGTTACAGAGAAAGGTTGAACAAGTTGGGTCATTATTCTTTGAAGTGTAGAAGGTTGAGGCAGGACTTGATAGAGGTATTTAAAATTATGAGAGGAATTGATAGAGTTGACATGAATAGTCTTTTTCCACTGAGAGTAGGGAAGATTCAAACAAGAGGACATGAGTTGAGAGTTAAAGGGCAAAAGTTTAGGGGTAACATGAGGGAGAACTTCTTTACTCAGAGTGGTAGCTGTGTGGAACAAGCTTCCAGCAGAAGTGGTTGAGGTAGGTTCAATGTTGTCATTTAAAGTTAAATTGGATAGCTATATGGACAGGAAAGGAATGGAGGGTTATGGGCTGAGTGCAGGTCGGTGGGACTAGGTGAGAGTAAGCGTTCGGCACAGACTAGAAGGGCCAAGATGGCCTGTTTCCATGCTGTAATTGTTATATGGTTATATAGATGGCTGATCAACTCCTCGGCCTGTTATAGAGTAAAATACAGTCGTTTCGTTTTGCCAAACAGACTTGATCTGTTCAGAGGAAAAAAGAGACGTTAGCATAACGTTCACAAGCACATTGTGACTAGTCAAAATAAAATATCCATTAATGTAACATTCAGTGTGAATTACCTCGAGGCATCACAGCGTTGTGCTAACTTCTACACTACCGAGCCACCCTAAATAAAGCCTCAGGAGAAGTAGTAACAACAGGAATGATACAATTTCTTTCTACTTACTTGTAGAAAATCTGAGGACTGGTTTAAATGATATTGGGGCCTCACAAGTGAAAATGCATTGAATTACATGGCTTCAGCAAAATTTGAGATTACTGAAAAATATGAAATTAAATAATGTGGATTTTGTGGTCAGCAAAGTGATGCTCTTCATTGATAAACGTAAGGAAAGCAGTTTGTAAATATTTGTAAACCTCTGATATAGATGTCCCTTTAACTAATGTTCATTGCTGTCAGATGTCACTTTTAAGAGATCTAACATCCAAAACCCATGTTAAATAACAGACTGAAATAGTAACCCAAGTGTAGGCAAGTGCTTAAATTATTACATTTTAATGCTTTTTGCATTTTTAACCATAACAATTCATCGTTTTTTTTTGTTTTTTTAAATCTACAAGAATAATTGTAAACTTTGGAACTATCATGGAGAAAACATGACAACAGTAAAAAAAAGGTTCTAAGGTTCATTTATTATCAATTTATACAACTCTGAAATTCTTCATTTCTCCGGGTAGCTATGAAACCAAGAAAGAAAAAGAAAAGGAAGGCAGCACGATCAGCAACCCCAAATCCCACCTCTCCGCAAAAAAAAAGAAAAAAACTGGATCAGGCACATCAATCCCCAAATCCCCTTTCCTGCGCAAAAAAAACAAGCAAAATAGATCAGGCACATCAACCGCCAAATCCTCCTCCACCCCCCTGACACACACAAAAATGAGATCAGATGAAAAATACACAGAATATAAAGAACTATAAGACTGAAAAAGAGAGTCTATATTCCCGAAGTCCAAATTCAAAGTGCAGGAAAACCTGGACAATACTCTCCGGGCCCTGACACCTGACACCACAGCAGGCTCCCCCCTCTCCAGTACAGAGCAACCGATCAAAAGGCAGCCAGTGCTCACCCTCTGCACTCGCTTCGATGCTTCAATCTCCCTCGTCACTTCAATCGGCGAACAATGGGAGTTTAATCAGCGAAATGGAGCCAAACATCGGCTTGCGCCCCATCCTGCCCATTACAAACTTTGCACGTGCTGCCTCCCGGAATCCACTCAGAGACTGCAGAATGCTGGAAAATCTAAACGATCTCCAAACCTCCTCACTTGCCTTGATGTTTTAATGGCTCTTGTTGCTTTAATCGTCGATCAACAGAAGCTTTAATCGATGAAATAGGGTCAAACATTGGCTCTCACGCCATCCTGCAGCTTTCTCAGCACGAGGTTCACTCACATTGCCTCTGTCTCCCGGAGACTACAGAACTCTGAAGCACCCAAAGAATCTCCAAACAGCAAAACACGGGTTCCAACAGTTCTAGAAGCACCTTCAAGACGCGAAACAAATGTCGAGGACATAAAATAAATAAAAAATGGTTTCATGATCTATCCAGAAGTCGTTGACCAAAGGAGCGCTGTATGCAGGCACCATCTTGACCATGCTATGGGACACAATTCCACAAAGAAATCATACATGGCTCCCAGGCTTACTCACTGTCAGACCTGGCACCACCTCCCCAGACAGTGGGTGCAGAGGATCACCCCTTCCTGTCTGGAAAAAAAAGTGGGTCTGGAGCTACAATGGGTGTAAGTGAGCACTGAGCCAGGTCCATAGCACTACATCGGCTCAGAATACTTTTATAGCAGTAACTGCAATTTAGCACACTAGTAAAAACTAAAATGTCATTCAATAAGGTGAATTTGAGATTTTTTTAAGTGATAGTCGGAGACGAGGGTCGGGCTGATTTCACTTGCTCTCCCGTGATGTTCATTCATCTCTTAGCGGTGAACTGCTCCGGCTGCTGTGCTACTGCGACCGAGGCTTGGGCCTACTCCGGCTGGTCCGGGGAGCAGATCCAAGGACTCAGTCTGGTTCAGGATGCTATCGATTGCTTCTTTTGTTTGCTTGAAAGTGTTTTTTTTTCTTTCTCTTTCTCTGCTAAGTGGTTTTGGTCTTCCTTTTTTTATTGTCTTTTTCAGGTTTCTTGCTTGTGGCTGCCTGTAAGCAGACAAATCTCAAGGTGGTGATTTATACGTTCATTGATAATAAATGGACTTTGACTCTTGTGACCATCTGAAATTGTCAAGTCACTGGGAAAGTCAACAACAGAGCATCTTGCGGAGAGACAATCACCGACATTACCTCCAGATTGCCATACATCTACTGTCTGTTAATACAGACCCATCTCTGCTGTGCCTGCTCTGTGCCATGTCTGCACCAGTGCTCATCTGAATGTGCCTGCCTTTGTGGATTCAGACTTCTCAAACTGTTGTTATGTTTTCTCCAATGATAACAGTGAGTGTCAAAAGCCTTGTTACTTTTCTCATCGCAAATTACATGCCATCATGTTAGAATTCATGACTAACAGCTGAAAACATTGGCAGATACTGAGCAAGAAGAATCTTTCATACTGTTTGATTAGTTTAAATTCTTAAACTTGAGAATTATCTGGTTGTTTATTGCAATTCTGAAATGATTTACTGTATTTGTCAACAGGGAGCAGAGAGCAAGTTTATAAATCCGGTGGGAGCAAAGGATGTTGAGAATGGCGAGGTTGGAGCCCCCCTTGAGGGGTGTGAAACAGGTGGCAGAGAAGGAGTGCGGGGTGGGTATTTGTGCAGATGCAGGCACACCCAGTCCTGAGACACCAGGGAAGGTCATTTGATTCCAAACAATTGGTTTATTCATCATTACACAATGTCTCTCTGCTGCTTCCCATTCCCTCCCCTCTCTCTTCCCCTTTTCCCAACCATTATTCCTGTTTCCCTGCCCCGTTCCCACTCTCCGTCCAGTTTGAAGTCAATCCCAAATCAGAATTCCACTACAATTTGAACTATAAAGACAAACCTGTACAAGGTACTTCAGGAATGGGCCTCGCTCATTTTCTGGATACTTAGTAACTGGGATCACTCAATCTTGCTTCCTTCGTCTCAACGCAGAATGAGAAAACCGTGAAGGCCACATGAACACTGGCACATCTGACTTGTCCTCTGCAGAACCTTTCACCTGTAACTCAAAAATCAGAAAGTGGGTTACAATAAGTAACAGGTCAGCAGCAGATGTTATTTCATTGACTCTTCACTCAATCCTGGAACACCTGCACAGCAAAGATGCATACTACATCAGGATGCTCTTCATTGACTACAGCTCGGCATTCAATACTATCATCCCCTCAAAACTAATCAATAGGCTTCAATTCCTGGGCCTCAAAACCTCCTTGTGCAATTGGATTCTCCATTTCCTCACTTGCAGACCCCAGTCAGTTCAGATCGACAACAGCATCTCCTCCACAATCTCCCTCAGTACAAGTGCAATAAGGCTGAGTGCTTACCCACCCCAGCTCCACTCACTGTATGCTTACGACTCTGAGGCTAAGCACAGGCACATTGCCATATTGGGTTTGTCTGTCATCACCACTGTTGTTCACCGAATCAAAGGTGGTGACAATCAATATATGGGAGGGAGATTGAAAACCTGGCTGAATGGTGCCACAACAACAACCTCTCACTCAATGTCAACAAGACCAAGGAGATAATTATTGACTACAGGAGGAGGAAACCAGAGATTCATGAGCCAGTCCTCATTGGGGAATCAGAGGTGGAGAAGGTCAGTAACTTTAAATTCTCATGAACATCATTTCAGTGGATCTGTCCTGGGTCCAGTATGTAAGTGCCATGATGAAGAAAGCAGAGCAGCAACTTCACTTTCTTCGAAGTCTGTGAAGATTTGGCATGTCCTCTAAAATGTTGGCAAACTTCTATAGATGTGTGTTGGAGAATATATTGACTGGCTGCATCACAGCCTGACCTGGAATCACCCATGCCCTTGTACAGAAATGCCTACAAAAAGTAGTGGATACGGCTCAGTCCATCATGGATAAAGCCCTCCCCACCACTGAGCACATCTACATGGAGCACTGTTGTTGGAAAGCAGCATCCATCATCAAGGACCCCCACCACCCAGGACATGTTCTCTTCTCACAGCTGCCATCAGGAAGAAGGAGTAGAAGCCTCAGGGCTCACATCACTATTTCAGGAACAATTATTACCCCTCAACTATCAGGCTCCTGAACCAGAGGAGATAACGTCACTGGCCCCATCAATGAACTGTTCCCAGTGTACTGGACTCACTTCCAAGGACTCGTCATCTTATCTTCTCAATACCTTTTTTGCTTGTTTACTATTATCTATATGCCTCTCTTGGTATTTGCAGAGTTTTTTCACACATTAGTGATTGTCTGCTCTGTTGGGTGTGGATTTTCAATGAGTTTGTTGTGTCTCTTGTATTTACTGTGATTGCCTGTAAGAAAATAAACATAAGGGCTGTATATGGTGACATTTCTGTACTCTGATAATAAATGAACTTTGACCTTTGAACTCACTCTACATTAAAAAACAAGAATGCTGCATTTCATGACAACAATCATTGAAGTTGGAATGTCCCCATTCATCAATAGTTACATCAATTTATTAAACATCATTAAAATAATTGTTTAACATTGCAATGCTTTGGTGTTTACTTTAGACATAAGTATTTAGCCATTCACTCTAAAATCTATGCTTAAATTACCTTGTCACCATTTATTAGGACAGTAACAGTTGTTCTCCATGTATCTTCTGCCTTGCTAGATGCAACGATGATAAAGCTGGTTTGGTTTGTTGATGGAATGTCACTAACAAGAACCCTTCCAGCAGATTCCACTTGGAAAGAGGGATCATCCGTTTGGAATTCCAGGCTATTCTGTTCACTGCAGTTGAAGTGAACTACAAAAATAAAAAGAAAAATAACACTTACAGAAGAAATACCTTCATGCAAGCTACAGATGTTGAATTATAACAAAGTACTTTGTGCTTGGATGACATAGACTTTGCACAAGGGACAAAGATTTACCTTCTCATCCCCCATATTTCAATGTGTTGCTCAAGCCTCCCACAGCTTTCAGCAGAAATAGTTCTACATTGAAGTGATAGAAATGACAGCTTGCTGGGTTAAAAGTCCAACAGTACAGGACAGCTTATAAACTCCCACACAACTGGTTAAACATAATGTTAAAGTACTACTAAACATTATGAATATGTTCATGAATATTAATTTTTCCTTCCAGTAAGCAAATTTCCCCTCCACTTCCTCTATACCCCACTCTGACCTTTTACCTCTTCACACCTGCTTATTGCTTCCCCCTGGGTCCCCTCCTCCTTCCCTTTTTCCTGTTTTCTACTCTCCCCTCCTATCAGATTCTTTCTTCTCCAGCCCTTGACATTACCCAGCCTCTGGCTTCATCACTATCCAGCTAGCCTCTTTTCTCTCCCACCACCCTTTTTATTCTGACGTCTTCCCCCTCCCTTCTCAGTCCTGAAGAAGGGTCTTGGCTGGGAATGTTGGCTGTTTATCTTGCCAGACCTGCTGAGTTCCTCCAGTGTTCTGTGTGTCTTGCTTTGGATTGCCAGCATTTGCAGAATCTCGTGTTTATGAAGAGCCACAATGAGGTAAATTGTGAGATCAAGAGTATATCTTTATCATGCAAGAGTACCTTTCCAGTGTATTTTAACAGCAGGTGGTGAGTTTTCAAGATTTTGTATCTTCTAACCAATGAAAGAGGGGAGAAGAGAGAATGAGACCCATAGGAGGGGTCTTTGATTATGCTGCTGCAGTGCAGGCAGTGGGAAGTGTCGACGTAGACAATGAAGGGGAGGCTGGTTTTCATGAGGGACTGAGCTATGTCCATAGTTCTGCAATGTCTTGTGGTCTTGGCCAGAGTGGTTGTCATACCAACCTGTGATGCCTCCTGATAGAATGGTTCCTATGGTACATCGCTAACAACTGGTGAGGGCCAACAGGGCTATGCCAAATTTATTTAGCCCAGGGAGATATGCTTTCTTGGCCAAAGTGTCGATGTGATGGGACCAGGACAAGCCATGACCAAGATATTCAATCTCAACACCTCACTAAGTTCCATTCTCATGGGTCACTCATGTCCCTTCCCTCTGAACTCCCAACACCTTTCAATCTCTCAAACCTTAAAATGCAGTGTTTCAGTTTATTTTTCTGCCAAATTGAATGACCTCATTTTCCCCCTTTTTATTCCATATCCCTTAATGTCACCATTTCAATCCCAATGATTTTCAGGCAAAGGGAGTCGCCAATTACCACTTGCAAAGGTTGGGAAAATATAGCCAGTGGTGTGCCGGGGGCTTTCACATTTTTCAGTTTATTTACATTATTTGAGCAAATGATGCTGAAGGAATGGTTGATGAATTTGCTGACAACACAAAGGTGGATATTTCAGATGAAGACACTGTTCAGCACTTATGAAAGCAAGATAGTCTGTAGCAGAGAGGTGTGGTGGAACAATAAGAATATAACAGAATTAAGTAATCTCACAGTGAAAATCATTTGTGTGTATAATGTGTTAATAATGTTGTGAAGTGTGGGTGACAGTGTCTGACTAGGAAACACATCAGTGTATGAATGAAAGGAAAAAAGGAAGAGAGGACTGGCAAATACAAATGAACAGCCCTACTACAAACTGAAAGATGGAGCAAATGACCTGAATCTGGAAAATTCGGTATCAAGTCTTACAGGCTGAGACAAGCCCAGATGAAAGATGAGGTATTGTCCATCACGTGAACAAGTGCAATGGAATGGATTTTGCTAAGTTAAATACATGTTGAATGCACACAGGAAAAGGTAGATTCAACATTGTTTAATGTCGGTTCCTGCATACACAAGAGTAAAGGAGACCAAAATAATTGTTACTCTGGATCTGATGTGGCACAAAAAAAATCCACAAAAGATAAAGAAAACGATCATAATAAAAAACACGAGAAATATAAATAAATAAGATAAATAATATATGCAAACACGAGGAAATCTGCAGATGCCGGAAATTCAAGCAGCACACACAAAATGCTGGTGAATGCAGCAGGCTAGGCAGCATCTCTAGGAAGAGGTACAGTCGACGTTTCGGGCTGAGACCCTTCGTCAGGACTAAATGAAGGAAGAGTTAGTAAGAGATTTGAAAGTGGGAGGGGGAGGGGGAGATCCAAAATGATAGGAGAAGACAGGAGGGGGAAGGGATGGAGCCAAGAGCTGGACAATTGATTGGCAAAAGGGTTACAAGGCTGGAGAAGGGGGAGGATCATGGGACGGGAAGCCTAGGGAGAAAGAAAGGGGGAGGGGAGCCCAGAGGAAGAAGGAGAGCAGGCAAGGAGTTATAGTGAGAGGGACAGAAGGAGAAAAAAGACAGAAAAAAGGGAACTAAATAAAAATTAATTAATTAATTAATTAATTAATAAGGGATGGGATGTGAAGAGTAGGAGGGGCATTAATGGAACTTAGTCAATGTTCATGCCATCAGGTTGGAGGCTACCCAGATGGAATATAAGGTGTTATTCCTCCAACCTGAGTGTGGCTTTATCTTTACAGTAGAGGAGGCTGTGAATAGATATATCAGAATGGGAATGGGATGTGGAATTAAAATGTGTGGCCACTGGGAGATCCTGCTTTCTCTGGCGGACAAAGAGTAGGTGTTCTGCGAAACGTTCTCCCAGTCTGCGTCGGGTCTCACCAATATATAAAAGGCCGCACCGGGAGCACCGGACACAGTATATCACCCCATCCAACTCACAGGTGAAGTGTCGCCTCACCTGGAAGGACTGTCTGGGGCCCTGAATGGTGCTGAGGGAGGAAGTGTAAGGGCATGTGTAGCACTTGTTCCGCTTAAAAGGATAAGTGCCAGGAGGGAGATCGGTGGGAAGGGATGGGGGGGACAAATAGACAGGGAGGCATGTAGGGAGCGATCCCTGCGGAAAGCAGAAAGAAGGGGGGAGGGAAAGATGTGCTTGGTGGTGGGATCCCGTTGGAGGTGGCTGACATTACGGAGAATTATATGTTGGACCTGAAGGCTGGTGGGGTGGTAGGTGAGGACAAGGGGAACCCTATTCCTTGTGGGGTGGTGGGAGGATGGGGAGAGAGCAGTGTGCATGAAATGGGAAAGATGCATTTGAGAGCAGAATTGATGGTGGAGGAAGGGAAGCCCCTTTCTTTAAAAAAGGAAGACATTTCCTTTGTCCTGGAATGAAAAGCCTCATCCTGAGAGCAGATGTGGCAGAGATGGAGGAACTGCAAGAAGGGGATGGCATTTTTGCAAGAGACAGGTTAAGAAAAGAATAGTCCAGGTAACTGTGAGAGCCCTTAGGCTTATAGTAGACATCAGTAGATAAGCTGTCTCCAAAGATAAGAGACAGAAAGATTAAGAAAGAGGAGGGAGGTGTCGGAAATGGACCAGGTAAACTTGAAGGCAGGGTGAAAGTTGGAGGCAAAGTTAATGAAGTCAGCGAGCTCCGCATACGTGCAGGAAGCAGCGCCAATGCAGTCGTCAATGTAGCAAAGGAAAAGTGGGGGACAGATACCAGTATAGGCTTGGAACATGGATTGTTCCACAAAGCCAACAAAAAGGCAGGCATAGCTGGGACCCATACAGGTACCCATGGCTACACCTTTAGTTTGGAGGAAGTGGAAGGAGCCAAAGGAGAAATTATTAAGGGTAAGGACTAATTTCGCTTGACGGAGGAGAGTGTTGGTACTGCTTAGTGGGGTCATGATCAAGGGGTAAATAAGAGGAGGTATCCGCGAGTTGTCGCTGTGCCTCGGCAAGGTAGAGGTCAGTATGCCAGACTACAACAGCACCCCACTTATCGGCGGGTTTAATAATAAGCTTAGGATTGGTGCGGAGGGAGTGGAGAGCAGAACGTTCAGAAAGAGTGAGGTTGGAATGGGAACAAGGTGTGGTGAAGTCGAGACGGTTGATGTCCCGTCGGCAGTTAGCAATAAAGAGATCCAGAGCAGGGTGTCCATGAAGAGGAGGGTTGAAAATGGGAGAAGGGGTCATCGGTGGGGGTGGGAGAGTCCTTGCCGAAGAAGCGGGCTCAAAGACGGAGCCGGCGGAAGAAGAGTTCAGCGTCATGGCGCACGCGAAACTCGCTGAGATATGTCTCAATGTCATGAGGACATATCTAAATTTGGTCGGGGGACAGCATAACGCGCTGTAAGGTTTCACTGCTAATGTAATGGCTTCTTTGTAATGTTCACTGCTGTGGTAATGGTTTCTCTGTAGTAGCAATGTTTGGGTTATGGCTGGAGATAACAGGATGCACGTTAGCCAATAAGAGATTTTTGCTGTGCCTTGTGAGTCTGGCAAGGTGTTTTTTTGCTGTCTTTTGTGGAGGAGAGATGAAGAGGGAAGACGCGTGTGGAGAGAGCTGGTAGACCACCAGACGGAGTGGACTGGGATCTGAGAGTCCGAAGGTCGGCGATGCTCGGAGGAGATCGATGGTGGAAGAAGGACTACTGAGCGAGCAACAATGTGACTTTGACTTGACTTTGGGCCCTTTTATTTTGTTTATTTTCATTTCTAACACTACATTCAGATTAAGATTCATAAAGTTCTATCATTTAATTGCATATGGTGTACTGTCTGATACTTTGCGTTGTGGGTTTGTAACTGGGCTACATTACACAGCATCCACACAAACGTGATTACCCAGTTTGGTGGAGCCGAAGGCTGATTCCCCTAGATGAATGCGAGCTGGGCAAGCCTGAGGGTCACATTTCTATTTGCATTTACTCAGTTTGTTGTCTTCTGCACTCTAATTGATCTTTCACCGATCCTGTTATAGTTAATATTCTATAGATTTGCTGAGTATGCCTGCAGGATAATTAATCTAAGGTTATATGTGGTGACATACATATACTTTGATAATAACATTTACTTTGAAATTTGAACTTGATTTCAAAACGATTTGAAAGGTAACTCAATAACATGCACATAATTATTTGGGAATTGGAACTTACATTTTACACGAGGGAACAAAAGTGAGAGCTATCTTCATGGGGTGGGCTTAGCAGAAACCACAGATGGGGAGGGCAATCCCGGGGAACTCAGAAGTTGAAAAATTGTTGTAAGGGAGATACTGTACGGGAGAAACCAGAATTTCACAAGTACAGGCACATTTTCCTCAAAAATCGTGAGATTAGGGAAAAATACATTAAAAACATTATATTTGTTAAATTTGTTCATGGTGCACTGCATTCAAAGAATGGATATTTGGGTAAGGGGCTTATCCATTTTGTAAAAGGAGTAATGCTGGGTGAATCTGTGGAATTCATTGGGTATATCTAAAGTGAAGTTTGATAGGTTCCTGATTAGTCACAGTGTCAAGGGAGAAGGCAGGAGAATGGGATTGAGAAGGTTAGTAAATCAGCCATGATGGAATGGCAGAGCAGACTCGAAGGGCTGAATGGCCTAATTCTCCTATGTCTCATGGTTTTATGGAATAATACAGTAAGGTAACTTAAATATTTATTCTTGAAATGTTGTTTATATTTAATCAATAATGTAGGAAGTACCATTGAAAATTTGTTATAAGTATGAGAAAATGCAATATACTGTGTATCTTGAATAGTTCACTGCTGTGAAAATAATTCAATATTTCAGAACAGAAATGGGAAATTGTAAGCAAAGTGATCGTTCAACCAAAACTGAGCAGGAAATGCACCTGCTCTGAAAGCAGCACCCTTACTGAAACGTTCAGTAATATTTGTCTTCCGCATGTGTCTCACACCAAATGGGTTTTATGAATTTCGCTGACACCAAACTGGCCTGAGGAAATAAATCATATATTTTGTTAAATGAATATGATTCAACCACAATAGATAGCTGTACATCCTTACAACACTCTCGAATTAAAGTGCATTTTAATTATTTTCAGTAGCTCCTCTACTGGAGCTGATGAATAATTCACATTTCTGATCACATTTTCTATCTTTTACGTATTCCTTATGACATAGAAAATGCCTTTTATCACATCAAGACTGTGATAGGTCTCAATCATTTCCGTTCTTCAAACCTGTTTTCACCATTCAGTCAGGTTATGACTGACCATTGTGCAATTCCGGGTGGAACTAATGCACCTTGATTACACTGGACAACAAAGATTTTGTTTCCTGAATACTTTGGGGTGTATCTTATGGATCTTGCACTGCTGATCATGAAAATCACCAAACAATTTCCCTATCAAACACCACTTTTTTTCAAATTGCCAATATGTGTTATTTCAATTGATAATTCAAGTCAATTAAAATGTTGCCCACAGTGTAAGCTGAAAAGTTTTCTATGCATGGGTATGTGTGAAGAGTGACCTAGGTGAGGATAGTTAGGACACAAGTGCTTGAGCGTCTG
Source organism: Mobula hypostoma (assembly GCF_963921235.1). Lineage (NCBI taxonomy): Eukaryota > Metazoa > Chordata > Chondrichthyes > Myliobatiformes > Myliobatidae > Mobula > Mobula hypostoma. The sequence goes on from NC_086110.1 coordinate 46,150,987, forward strand.
AGACCGGAATCGAGATACGATGCGAGAGTAAAACAAGGATAGCATTCTAAATTAGGTTCCAGATGAGAATTCAAAGTAGAGCTGGCGATTTTAATTTAAATATTAAAATCCTGGTGCCAAAGCATGGCCGCCAATTAGCAAGGTGGGCCGATGCCAGCCATCCATATTCTGGAAAGTCAGGACATCTAAACTCCAGAGGTGGAGCAGTAGAGTGTGTATCATAACAGGACCTCCCTCCCCTATGGCCAACTGACGGCCCTGGCTGTTCAGAAAGACAATGATGGTGGTCATGGATGAGGGCCAGATCCAAGATGTCCTTTTCAGGAACCCCAGCACCGTTCCTCAGCACCAAATCCTTCCCAGCCCATGAGGCGTGGCTGAACACCCTGAGTAATTTGTGAATTCAACATTATTTTAACTGTGGAATCTGCTCCCCATTGACCAATCTGGGTGGTGGCAGGGCTGGTTGTGGTGGGGCTAAAGAATAGGTGCTTACAGGCTTTAAATTTGGAAATGTGGAAAATGGGATTGACTTTTTGAGTCCTGGAAAGCTGCACACTGTAAGCCACCATGCTTACCTTCTCAAGAACCTTGAAGGGTCCGATGAACTTGGGCGCTAATTTCCAAGACTCCTCTCAGAGAGGAAAATCCTGAGTGGACAGCAAGACCTGTTGCCCAAGCTACAAAGTTGGTCCCTGTCTTCTCTTTCAAGTTAGCCTTCATTTCAGCTTTCCTGTTGGAGGCCAACAAAATTTCCCTTGCACTAATCCATTTTTTCTTGCACTGCCAGTCAACATCTTTGCGCACAGAAGCCTGAACCTCAGCCTCCTTCTCAGGGAAATATGGTGGAGAATAACCAAATTGGCATTCGAAAGGGGACAGCCTGTGCACAGAACGCTGTAAAGTGTTGTGCATGACCTCTAGCCATATCAAATGGTCACACCACTCACCTGGTTTTTCTGAGGCCAGGTATCTCAGCGTTTGTTCCATATCTTGGTTCAGCCGCTCCGTCTGGCCATTGGACTGTGGGTGAAACCCAGAGGAAGGACTTACTGTAGCCCCGCTCAGCGTACAGAACACCCTTCAAAAACATGACACGAATTGTGGACCCCGATCCAACACAATTTCCACTGGAAGTACATGGATCTTGAAGATTTGATCCTAGACAATCTCAGCCATCTCTGCCGTCGACCATAATTTGTCCTAGGCAATGAATTTGCAGGCTTTCAAAAAATGATCCACAATTACCATGATGATGGTCTTTCCCTTGGAAGGCGGACAACCCGTGACCAGATCCATGGAGGTGTGCATCCATGGTCTGTCCAGACAAGTAGAAGATAAAGGAGCCCATGAGATTAGGTGTGAAGCTCCCTACTCCCAGCACACACCTCGCATGCCTGCAAGTATTGTTGGACCTCTTTAGCCATTCCCAGCTACTAGTATCTCTCTTAACCAACTGGAGGGTCCTGGCAACCCCTGGGTGAGCAGTTATTCTCAACGCACATCCCCATGAAGTACCTTAGAGCTGACAGATCTTGGGATGAACAGATGACCCGAAGGACCACTTGGGAATCTCCCCTTGCACCTGGGCCTTGGGAGCAAGTGCGTTGATTCCCCAACTAATGGGTGCTATCACTCTGGGGCAAAATGGTGGAAGGCTGCTTCTCCCTTTTGGGTTCATTGAACTGATGAGACAATGCATCCAGCTTCTGATTCTCTGGCCCCAGTCAATGTCAGATTAAACCAGTTAAAGAAAAGAGACCACCTGGCCTGCCTGGAATTCACTCTTTTGGCTTCCTGAACAGAAGCCAGGTTTTTGTGGTCTGTCCATTCAATAAAAGCATTCTTGGCCCCTTCAAGCCAGTGACGTCATTCTTCGAGAGCCAACTTGACCGCGAGCAGCTCTCCATTTCCAATGTCATCATTCACCTCTGCTGGGGATAGGAATCTGGAGAAAAATGCACAACGGAGCAGTTTATTGTCCAAAGGTGTCCGTTGAGACAACTCTGCTTTCATTCCTACATCCGAGGCATCCACCTCCGTGATGAAGGGAATGTCTGAGTTTGGTGAAACCAAAATAGGAGCTATAGTGAATCGCTGTTTGAGTTCTCCACAAGCAACCTCTCCATAGTCCAAACAAAAGGACCTCTGCCACTGAGCTGAAGTTTCTGATGAACATTCCGTAAAAGTTGGCAAATCCCAGGGATCACTGGACGTTTCACATTGGATGGAGAAGTTAATAAATTTCAGACATATGCCGGTGATATTAAGCCTGATTCTGGTTCTGATGGTTGTATCCAATCTCTGACTGCCTGATTCTGAGTAGGGCCTATCTTCAGATTGCCATTAGAGATGATAAAATCCAAAACTGAAACAGTCGTTATGAGAAATTTGGATACCCCCCAGCCTGACATAAAGTCCATGATCTACAAGCCTCTCTAAGGTATCTCTGACGTGAACAACACGCTCCTCCACAGACTTTCAGCAAATTAGGATGTCATTCAAGTAAATGAGGGTGTACTTATGGAGAGCCAAAGGTCATGGCTAGGTACTCAGGTGCCCTGTCAGTGTGTTGAATGCTGTCTTCCACTCACCACCCTCCTTTATGTGGAACAGATTGTACACACTCCGCAGGTCTAGTTTCGAGAATACTTTCTCCTTGGTGAATCTCGAAGACAGTGTTCATGAGTGGAAGGGGGTAACGGTCCTTGGCCTTGGCCGCTATCCAATTCAGCCCTCTATGATCAATGCATGGCTGTAAGCTCCTGTCTTTTTTCTGTACAAAGAAGCCTGCGGCGATGGCAAGGTGGAGGGCCGAATGAATCCTGTGGCAGGAGCCTCCTTTATGTACTCCTCCATGGTGCTTTTCTCCGGGCCTGAGAACGCGTATTATCGACCCTACAGAGAACAAGAACCAGGCCATAGATCTATAGCACAATCATAGAATGGGTGCTATGGAAGAGTGGAGGCCTTTTCCTTGTTGAAGACCTCTTCCAAATCCTTGTAGACAGGAAGGAATTTGACATCCTTCGTGTTACAACTACCTCCCAACATCCCTCTGAGGATGACTGTTGAGGCTCCTTGGGTAGGAGGGGTGGATCGGCTGATCTCAAAGTCTCTTTCAGAGTTCAAATCCTCTTCCATACCTTCAGACAATGGCAGCAAGGTGCTACAAATGGCCCTTGTGCTCCTGGGACTAGGCTCCAGGTGTCTATGCTGAGGAATCTTTCCCTTAGACAGGACCTGGTGACATTCCCGTAGGCTTGGCCGCTAGGGCTCCGGACTGCTTGGGCATCTCCTTGGCTTGCTTCTGAACTGGAGGCCCTGTCTCTCCAGTTCCAGCACACCCCGAGCCAGACAGGTTCAGGTCTCACACAGCCCTGTGAACTGGAGCTGGCTTGTCCACCTTTGGAAAGCAGAACTGGGTTTCCTGAAGGCTCCTGGTTACCCTGAGCAAAAGTCTGCCTCAACGTCAGCTGCTGGCGTCAGGAGAGCCTTGCGGTCGGAACACCAAACCATTTGCAATGACTTAACCATGCAATGTTTCTTCCTTCCTTCCAGTTCACGCAAGAGTTATGCTTACACAGCCAAGGAGTCTGAGGATCAGGGATAAGTGATGATATGGAAACAATGTCCCCGCCTGCTCCCCTATCCTCATTTGCAAAACCCATGTTTGCTGCAGGATCTGCCCAGACCCAAGAGGAAGACCGTCCAGGGCAATTGCAGGCATGAGCTGGCTCAACTCCCGCAGAGGTATGTTGAACTGATGGGCGATCCCCAAGTCTAGGAAGTTACCAGCTGCCCCAGAGTCCACAAGGCCTCACCTCTCGCCAGTTCTTTCCCCAGGAGATCTCCACCTTCAGCCATGACACCAGAGTCAGTAGGGTTGGGAGTAGGGGCTGCTGCCGTCACAGCCCTCCCAGCACTGGATGGGTTAACAGTTCTCCCGACAGCCGCAGCTTCAGACATTCGCCCACAGGTGATCTGCCTCCCCATTTTGTAGCAGCAGCCTTGACTTCGATGCCGAGACCTCTCATCAGCGGGGAGCCTGGTGCAGCCGATCCACATAGGCTCGACAGGATCTGGTGCACGAGACGAGCTGGTCATTGTCCAAGGTTGAGAAGTGGAACTGTGTTGCACTGAGGCCGGGCTTGGGGTAGTCCTGTTCGACCTCTTGACATAGTCCCACTTTTGCTCTGCCAGGCGATCATCGAGGCAGATGGACTGTTCAATCAGCACCTCTAAGTCCCCAAATGGCTCTCCCAAGGCAAGGGCATCCTTTAATTTGCCTCAAAATCCGTGGCGGTACAAAGTGACCAAGGCCACCCCATTCCAGCCACACTCCTCAGCCAAAGTCCAAAACTGAATGGCACAGTTCACTGCTGACTGACTACCCTTACACACCTTCATTAGATGGTCCGAGGCTCTGTTTGGTCCAGTGGGATAATGGAACACCCTCTTCATGGCAGTCATGAATCCCTCCAGATCCAAGCAAATCTCTGACCTCCATTTTCAATGCACAGTGGCCCAAGCCAGGGCTCTCCCTATCAGGAGAGAGAGATCATGAAGGCCACCTTTCCACACACCATAGGGAACTAGGACGGCTGGAGTACAAACACCAACAAACACTGAGTGAAGAACCCACGGCAAGACAGCCTCGTCCGAGTAACTCTTGGCTTCCTCCTTGCAATGGTTGGCGCATGGCAACCTGGAGCTCATGTATCTCCAGGCTCTGTCTGGAAATTTTCTCACTGTAGCAAGCCACAGCTGACGAGAGGCTCCAATACCACACTGGGTCCACATTAGGCTCCACCATACTGTGACAAGAGACCAACACAGGGCTGGTTGGGACCCAGTGCTGGAGTATCTAAGATGAGAATCAAGACACAATATAAGACTGATATGAAGTCAAGGTTATAAACTAGATGCTAGACAAGAATCCAACACAGAGCTGACAATTGAGACATGAACCTCAGTTCAGGTGCCCTTTAAATATTAAAATCCTGGCCCCAAAACATGGCTGCCAATTAGAGGGGTGGGTCTGAATCTTTAAAGGGGCTGCACCAGCTAGCCAGAGAGTCTGAGCGTCTAAACCCCGGATGCTGGCAGAGTCAGGTGCATATTGTAACAGCATGCTTAGGCAGGGCAGACGCTGCATGGCAGGACAGGTTTTAGAAATAAATTTCCATGAAGGATTTCAATATTTGAGGCAGATGTTTCCCGGAATAACTGATACCAAAATTAAAGAAGGCATTTTTGCTGGTCTGCAAATCAAACAGGTCGTCGATGACAGGCAATTCAAAAAAATTCTAATGTGACCGGTGAAAATCGCATGGAAGGCATCCAAGGATGTTGTTGAAATTTTTCATGGCCACTACAGACCACGTGCAGCCAGTTGACAACGTGCTTCAAGCGTACAAATCCATGAAGTACAAGATATGGCCAAAGATTCATTTTCTGCATTCCCAGTTAAGACTTCTTCAGTGCAAATCTTGGCACTGTCAGTGCAAGCGTGGTGGAAGGTTTCACCTGGACACTGTGATCATGGAGGAATGGTATCGGGGCAACTAGAATCCATCAATGCTGGCTGATTATTGTTGGATACTTAAGCAAGAAGCCTCAGACACTGAGTACAAATGAAAATCATCAACAAAACATTTTTAGCTTAGTTAAACTATTGCAGTGTCGGTGTCGTTATGGAACTAAATGCATTATATTCAATAGAAGTTAATTTCTTGTTTCTCCAAATTCTATGTGACACAAGTAACCTGAAAATATACTTTATGTTCAGCTTCAAGCAATCAGAAAATGTGTTTATATTAATATGTGGAGGGGTAGTAGGGGGAGGATTGGAGAGGGGATGTCTGTAATGAGAATGGAAATGAGGCTTTCAGGTAATGAAAAGAAAGCTTACAGATTTCATTTTAAATATTAGCTTTAGTTGTCATATATACTGTACATTAAAACATCAAAATATACAGTGAAATGCGTTATTTGCATCTGCGACCAGCACAGTCTGAAAATGTGCTGGAGGCAGTCTGTAAGTGTCGGCATGTTTCCTGCATCAGCATTGTGTACGGCGTCTCTTTTTTATTGTATGTTAAATTTTAAATGGTTCTTTGTTATGTTAATCTTTTAAACTGCTGCGTATGTGGATTAAAATGGCTTCTTTTTATGTTAAATGCTGAGAAAGTCTCTAGCTAGACGTTTGCTTGGGTTAATACAGATATCGGGGTGCTATTAGCCAATGGGTGGTCATGTATCGTTTTGTTCGGGTGATAATGCTGTCTCATATCACTGGGGACGGGGGTTTTTGGCGGGGATTCGGAGGGGGGACGGGGGTTTTTGGCGGGGAGTCGGAGGAGAGATGGGGAGGACGGCAGACGTGCGAAAGGCTCCAGTCGATCACTCCGGGTGGTCCCGAGCCGTGAGTCGACAGGATCCGGGTGGTTGTCAGGAATTTACTGAGCTCCAACGGTTGTGCACGAAGAACTTGGGCTTTGATAAGTCTGGCGCCTTTTATTTCCATTACTTCCTTTTCTGTATCGAACTTATATTAATTTCATACTTAGTAATATCTATAAAGTGTACTTGGTAAAACGTACTGTGTGTGCTGGCTGATAATTGATGTTTAGGATTAATTCGGGTGGCTGTGGTACAGCAACCGACTCAGCGGGAAGCGTTCAGGCCGGTGCTCGGTGGGATTTTCCCTAGATATATACCAACCAATATAGCTCAGCGTTACAAGTGGGGGCTCATCCAGGATTTGGATTTTCAGTAAAGCTGTAATAATTGCTGCGTTAAGTAGTGCGAAGATGGATCGAGATAAGATTGTAAATTGGTGTGAATTAGAGAATGTACCGGTGAATCATGCGTGTGTGCTAAATGGGGTAGATTTCCGCATTTCGGGAGATGTACTAGTGCGAGGGTTGAGTTTGATTAAAGGTATCAGACAGGTAGAACTGGTAGCTAGAAGGTGTGGGAAAGAAATGGAGTCCAGCTGGGTGCTGGTTTGGATGAGTGCCGACATCATGACGTGGGAACTACCAGCGACAGTCCACGTCCAGGGGGAGGCAGGGCCGTGGGGTCTCCACACCCTCCTGGAGGACAAAGGTAATGAGGTGCCGGAGGAGGAGCTAGATGAGGCCCCAGGGGAGGTGCCAGTAGCCAGGGGTGGAGGGTTACAGTGGGAAGACTTGGCCAGGCCCCGTCCCCCAGTTAGGGATGAGACCTCCGAGTTAGTGGCTGCCATTACCTCCCTGGTGAGAAGGGTTGAGGGGCCCCACTCGAAGCTCAGAATTTTCTCAGGAGCCATGCCCACCCTGGAAGAGGAGGACGACTATGAGGCATGGATGGAGAATACGTCCCAGTTGTTAGAGGCGTGGTCAGTTTCGGATGAGGAAAAGAGACAGCGATTAGTAGAAAGTTTGAGGGGCGGGGTGGCCAGTGTAGTCCGCGATTTGAGAGTGGAACGGCCCTCAGCTTCCCTGCCGGAGTGTTTGGACGCTTTGGAGGAAGTGCTTGGACTGTCAGGAAATCCCTGGCGACTTTTAGCGGAGTTTCAAAACATGGGGCAGGGAAGAGGGGAAAAGCTCTCAGAATACATTTTCCTGCTGGAAGAAAGGCTTACTGGGTTCTGGCGCCGAGGGGTAGTGAAGGCGGACGAAGTGGCGAAGCTGAGGATGAGTCAGATATGTAACGGTTCCCGGGAGGATGGCAGGGTGGCTTGGAGTATCTGGCAGTCATATAAGAGGAGCCCCCCAACTCCATCATTTGGGCAGCTGATTAGAGAGGTGCGGGAGGAGGAGAGTGCTTCGGGCCGAAAAGGGGGCTCGGACCCCCGGGGATGGTCTTCAGCCGTTCAGGAGGTGGTAGCTGTGTTGAGAACAGAGAAATCCAAGGGGTCCTGGTGGGCAGGGACCCCCCCTTCCCCGCTTGCGGGGATGGACAGGGGGAGTACCCCCTTCGGGGGTCGTCCCGGAAGGAGAGAGGTGGCGGGTAGCGTGTGCTATAACTGTGGGAGGGAGGGGCATTTCCGGCGAGAATGTGAGTGGCCGGGGGTGTGCTACAGCTGTGGGGAAGCGGGTCACTTGCGGAGGGATTGTGAGAGACAAGATGCTCCGAGAAGGGAGGGCCCCTGGGCCTCTAAGAAGGGAGAGGTGTCGGGAAACTTAGGAGAGGCTCAGTGAGGGAACGGACTGGAGTCTCGGGAGGAACACGTTCCCAGAAAGCAGCCATGGAACCCCCAAAAGCACAAGCTCTTATTCCGGGTGGACTGGTGGGACTCCGTTCCAGAGTGTCCCTACGGATGGAGGGAATCTTTGCAAACGCCATCGTTGACACAGGATCGCAGGTTACCTTACTGTACCGGTCGTTCTACAACAAATATCTGAAGCATTTGCCAGTAACCCCGTTTAATGCATTGGAGATTTGGGGCATAAGTGACGGTGATTACCCGTACGATGGGTACCCGTCAGTGAGAATGGAATTCCTGGAGAGCGATGTGGGAGTGTCGGAAGCTCTTGAGACGTTGGTGTTGCTCTGTCCGGACCCGGTGGAAACCGGTGGCGCTGCCCCGCTAGTGGGGACTAACTCCCCTTTGGTGCGACGGCTCCTGGGCGCCTGTAAGAAGGCGACGGGGGAGAACTTTCTGGAGACCCTCTCGGTACACCCAGTGTTTCGAGTGGTGTTCGAAGAATTGGGTGACCCCCACGGGCTGGATCCTGAGTGCAAACGAGGACGGTGTGGTGTACTCAGGCGAGGCCTAAGGTGATAAAGCCAGGGGAGATGGCATTAGTGATGGGGATCCCCAGATTCCCCCGAGTACCGGTGGGCGAGGCCCTGCTAGTAGACGCCCAGACGACCTGGAAGGGGAGTCCCGGTTCCCGGCTGGGGCGCTGGTGAGACCTGAATTGCGAGGCCCTCGGCTGTACAGGCACGGCGGATGGGGGTGATTGTAAGGAACATAACGGAGAGGGAGATCACCTTTAAGCGCGGGATGCCCCTCGCGCACTTGTTCCTGGTGACGGTGATGTCCAGCGCCCCCGTGAAGCCCACTGGAGGGAAACTATTGGAGAACGGGGGGGGGGGGGCTGACCGAGGAGGCCTTTAATTTTAAAGACTCCCCTGTACCGCCAGAGTATAAGAGCAGGCTGGTGGAAAAGATGCTGGAGCTAGGGGATGTCTTTTCGCAGGGTTAGTTTGATGTGGGATGTTCCAAGAGCACTCGGCACACTATCCGGGTGACAAATGACACCCCGTTTAGGGAGAGGTAGCAGCGGTTGGCCCCAGCAGATGTGGAAGATGTGCGGCAGTTGAAGGATGCAGGGATTATCGCGGAGTCCCAGAGCCCCTCTGCATCCCCCATAGTGGTGGCAAGGAAGAAAAATGGGTAGGTACGCATGTGCGTGGACTACAGGACCCTGAACTGGCGCACTGTTCCTGACCAATATATGGTCCCAAGGGTGGAAGACAGATTGGCCTGTTTAAGTGGGGCGCAGTGGTTCAGTGCAGCGGTCCCCAACCACTGGGCCGCAAAGCATTTGCTACCGGGCCGCGAGGAAATGATATGATTTGGCGATATGAGTCAGCTGCACCTTTCCTCATTCCCTGTCACGGGCGGCACCTTTCCTCATTCCCTGCCGGGCTGTGAGGAAACCTTTCCTCTGTATCTGTATCTTGTTTTACGGCGGTTGGCATCCAGAACCTTTCCTCATTCCTTGTCATGGCCACTGTTGAGCCATTACGCACGCGAGGTCATTACCCGTGTCATCCATGTCAGCGCGGGAAGGAGATCAACTCCTCCAGCTTGCAAATGACGGCGGGCTGAAAAGTATGTTTGACATAACATCTCTGCCGGTATTCTGGATCAAAGTCAAGGCTAAATATCCTGAGATAGCCACGAAAGCACTGAAAACGCTGCTTCCATTTCCAACATTTTTCTGCGAAGCGGAGTTTTCTGCAGTGAATGCAACGAAAACTAAATTGCGGAATAGACTGGACATAAGGAACCCCCTTCGAGTATCGCTGTCTCCAATCACCCCTCGATAGGACCGTGTTGTTGCAGGAAAACAAGCCCAGGGCTCGCACTGATTCAGCGATATTGGTGTGTTGCAGTGATTTTATATGTTCATACGGGGAAAATATGCGCTGTGTGTTTAATGTCCAAACGTTACTTAAAATGTTATGATGCTATTGACTTACTTATATAACCATGTAACAATTACAGCACAGAAACAGGCCATCTCGGCTCTTCTAGTCCATGCCAAATTCTTACTCTCACCTAGTCCCACTGACCTGCACTCAGCCCATAACCCTGCATTACTTTCCTGTCCATATATCTATCCAATTTAACTTTAAATGACAACATCAAACCTACCTCAACCACTTCTGCTGGAAGCTCGTTCCACACAGCTACCACTCTCTGAGTAAAGAAGTTCCCCCTCATGTTACCCCTAAACTTTTGCCCTTTAACTCTCAACTCATGTCCTCCTGTGTGAATCTCTCCTACTCTCAATGGAAAAAGCCTATCCACATCAACTCTATCAATCCCCCTCATAATTTTAAGTATCCCTATCAAGTCCCCCCTCAACCTTCTATGCTTTAAAGAATAAAGACCTAACTTGTTCAACCTTTCTCTGTAACTTAGGAGATGGAACCCAGGCAACACTTTTGTAAATCTCCTCTGCACTCTCTAAATTTTATTGAAATTTGTCCTATATTTCGGTGAACAGAATTGTGCACAATACTCCAAATTTGGTCTCACCAATGTCTTATACAATTTGACCATTACATCACAACTCCTATACTCATTGCTCTGATTTATTAAGGCCAGCATAGCAAAAGCTTTCTTCACCACCCTATTCACATGAGATTCCACCTTCAGGGAACTATGCACCATTATTCCTAGATCCCTCCGTTCTACTGCATTCTTCAATGCCCTACCATTTACCATGTATGTCCTATTTTGATTAGTCCTCCCAAAATGTAGCACCTCACATTTATCAGCATTAAACTCCATCTGCCATCTTTCAGCCCACTCTTCTAAGTGGTGTAAATCTCTCTGCAAGCTTTGAAAACCTACTTCATTATCCACAACTCCACCTATCTTAGTATCATCTGCATACTTGCCAATCCAATTTACCACCCCATCATCCAGATCATTAATATATATGACAAACAACATTGGACCCAGTACAGATCCCTGAGGCACACCATTAGACACCGTCCTCCAATCTGACGCACAGTTATCCACCACTGCTCTCTGGTGTCTCCCATCCAGCCACTGCTGAATCCATTTTACTACTTAGATATTAATGCCTAATGATTGAACCTTCCTAACTAACCTTCCGTGTGGAACTTTGTCAAAGGCCTTACTGAAGTCCATATAGACAACATCTACCACTTTACCCTCGTCAACTTTCCTAGTAACCTCTTCAAAAAATTCAATAAGATTTGTCAAACATGACCTTCCACGCACAAATCCATGTTGACTGTTCCTAATCAGACCCTGTCTATCCAGATACTTATATGTACCATCTCTAAGAATACTTTCCATCAATTTACCCACCACTGACGTGAAACTCACAGGCTGATAATTGTTAGGCTTACTCTTAGAACCCTTCTTAAACAATGGAACAACACGACCAATAAGTCAATCCTCCAGCACCATCCCCGTTTCTAATGACATTTGAAATATTTCTGTCAGAGCCCCTGCTATTTCCACACTAACTTCCCTCAAGGTCCTAGGGAATATCCTGTCTGGACCCGGAGACTTACCCACTTTTATATTCCTTAAAGGTGTCAGTACTTCCTCTTCTTTAATCATCATACTTTCCATAACTACCCTTGTTTCCTTTACCTTACACAACTCAATATCCTTCTCCTTAGTGAATACTGAAGAAAAGAAATTATTCAAAATCTCCCCCATCTCTTTTGGCTCCACACATAGCCGTCCACTCTGATTCTGTAAGGGACCAATTCTATCCCTCACTATCCTTTTGCTATTAATATAACAAATAGAAACCCCTCGGATTTATTTTCACCTTACTTGCCAAAGCAGCCTTATGTCTTCTTTTAGCTTTTCTAATTTCTTTCTTAAGATTCTTTTTACATTCTTTATATTCCTCAAGCACCTCATTTACTCCAAGCTGCCTATATTTATTGTAGATTCCTCTCTTTTTCCGAACAAAGTTTCCAACATCCCTTGAAAACCATGGCTCTCTCGAACTTTTAACCTTTCCTTTCAACCAAACAGGAACATAAAGATCCTGTACCCTCAAAATTTCACCTTTAAATGACCTCCATTTCTCTATTACATCCTTCCTATAGAAGAAATTGTCCTAATCCACTCCTGCTAAATGCGTTCACATCTCCTCAAAGTTAGCCTTTCTGTAATCAAAAATCTCAACCCTGGGTCCAGTCCTATCCTTCTCCATAATTGTATTGAAACTAATGGTATTGTGATCACTGGACCTGAAGTGCTCCCCAACACATACCTCCGTCACCTGCCCTATATCATTCCCCAACAGGACATTCAACACTGCCCCTTCTCTAGTTAGTACCTCTATGTATTGCTTCAAAAAACTATCTTGCACACATTTTACAAACTCCAAACCATCCAGCCCTTTTACAGAATGGGCTTCCCAGTCAATGTGTGGAAAATTAAAATCTCCCACAGTCACAACCTTGTGCTTACTACAAATATCTGCTATCTCCTTACAAATTTGCTCCTCCAATTCTCACCCCCCATTAGGTGGTCTTGTCATGTGTGACGCCAAGCAGAGCTACCGGACGGATGACGCTAATGAGAGAGATAACAGAAGACAATGGAGAAACATTCAAAATGCTAATAAGAGAGAAGAGAGAGATTAACAAGAAAGAAACACAATTCAGATATTGACAGACCGTTTGCTTTGAACCTGAACTGTTTGAAGTTTGATGGACAGGTGATACCCCAGCAGGTGGATAAAAAGAATAGGTTTGCTAAAGCACGACACACCACGAGACCCTGGAAAGAGCAGTGTGCCCCCACAAGTTGCTGTAAGTTTAGAGGACCGGTTCGCGGGAATTGGTCAGAGGCTCACAGGGTGTAAAGGTACGATCGGTGGGAACCTGGGGTGTGTGTCCGCCCTTGCCTGGGTGCCGGGTTCACCGCAGAAGAATGATGGTATCCAGAACGGAGGGGTCACAGTTGGTGACCACAGCGGGATCAGAAGACATCAAAAGGTCTGCCCAAAACCAAATGCATCTCTCACTCTCTCTCTCTCTCCAACAGTACAACAACAGTGATTACTTCGAACTGCACTAATCTGAACTGAACTCTGCTTCACTTAAGACTGATCATTTTACCCCTAGACTGCGATAGAGCTTGGTTGATTCCTATTACCGTATTTCTGTGTATATGTGTGTATTATCATTGCTAACCTGTTACATTTATATCCTTGCAGTTAGTGTACTGTATTACTTATTTCTTTAATAAGACTTTATTAGTTCCGAGTAATCACAGACTCCAACGAGCGTTCCATTTCTGCTGGTTTGGCAACCCAGTTACGGGGTATGTAACATAAGTGGGGATCTCGTCTGGGATTTTGAATGCCAAAATTGGAACTGAATAAATTGATTGGGTTAAAATTCAAAAAAAGGGAAAACAGCAGAAATAGAGATTGAGAAATTTCTAAAGGCGCCAACCTTGGAGGCATTAGAGGATGCCAAGAAATCAGAATTGGCAACTGTTGCCAAACGGTTGAATCTTTTTAAGGGGAAGCCAACAATGAGGAGAGCGGAGATGCACAGAGCTATTGTTGAGCATTATGTACCTAAAGGTGTGTTTCCCCAAAGGGAGCTGGAGGTGGTGTCTATGAGCAAACCTGGTGGAGAGGCAGTGCAGCTGCAGATGGAAAAGTTAAGACTCGAGCACGAGTTCTGAGTAAAGCAATTAGAACGAGAATAGAAGCAGTTAGAACAGGAAGAGAGAGTAAGGCAGTTAGAACGGGAAGAGGAATAAAGCAGTTAGAATGAGAAGAGAGAGGGAAGGAAAGGGAGTTTGAGCTGAAGAAGTTAAGGATGGCGCTGGAGAGGGGCCAAATGCCGAACCAAGGTGGAGGGTTCACGGCGACCCAGGAGGTTAGGTTGGTTCCCCCATTTGAGGAGGCCGATGTTGATCGGTACTTTCTACATTTTGAAAAAGTCGCTGCAAGTCAGGACTGGCTGAGGGATAAGTGGGCTGTTTTGCTTCAGAGCGTGCTTAAGGGGAAGGCTCAACAAGCTTACTCAGTGTTGTCAGCAGAAGATGCCCAGAGGTATGATGTGGTGAAAGAGGCTATACTCAGGATTTATGAGTTGGACCCGGAGGTATACCGGCAGAAGTTCCGGAATGTGAGGAAGCAGTGGGGCCGCACGTATTTAGAGTTTGCCCGTGAGATGCAGATGTATTGTGAGCGTTGGTGCGCCTCGAAAGGGGTCAACGGGGATTATGACAGACTGATACAGCTAATACTGATTGAGCAATTTAAAGGTTGTGTCCCTGAAGGTACGAGACCCTATCTAGATGAGAAACCTTAGCCGCATCTGCTAAGTTAGCGGATGAGTACGCATTAACACACAAAGCAAAGTTTACCCTGAGTAAGAGCTACCAGAAGGGTAGTCGAGAGGGCGGAGAAAGTCCACTGGAAAAGCCAGAAAGTAAGCCCGGGACTAGTGAGAAGGATAAGGAAGACAGGAAGTAGTTTGGTAGGAATTATCCTGGGGTCGTATGCTATAATTGTGGGAAAGCTGGTCAAATTGCATCCAGGTGCTTTGCCCCAAAGAAGGAGACGGGGTAAGGAAAAACGACGACTCCAACTGGCTGTATTGAGCCGGCAAACAAACCACTAGGGGAGAAGAGGTCTGATAGAGTTCAGGAAGGGTGCGAGAAGTTTATTTCGGCCGGATTGGTGTCGGTGAAGCAGGGGTCAACCCCAGTTCCAGTGCGGATCTGGAGAGACACTGGGGCTTGTCAGTCATTGATCTTAAGGAGGGTGTTAGACTTTAGTTCAGAGACCGAGACTGGGGAGGTCAGTGTGATAAAAGGCATTGGGAAAGGGACTGAAGCAGTACCTTTGCACCAGATACACCTAAAAAGTGACTTGGTCTCCAGACCGGTCACGATAGGGGTGAGGCCTGAATTACCGATGGAAGACGTAGAGGTTTTACTTGGTAACGACCTTGCAGGTGGAGATGTGTACCCAGCAGTAAAGCTGACGAGCAAGCCTGCCAGGACTGAGGACCCGCCCATGGACTCACAGGTTTATCCCGTTTGCGCAGTAACTCGATGCATGTCCAGAAAGGCTGCCGAAGCAAATGTAGATTTAGCTGAGACGTTTTTACCAGCCTTGTACCAGGAGGGGTTAGAAAGTGAGAAGAAGGAGCATAGTGGAGCGGAAGGAAGTGAGGGAGTTGAGGTAGATTTATCATTAGCGAGGAAGGAATTTATACTGGCACAGGAACGAGATGAGGAGCTGATGGTCTTGACGGAGACAGCTCTCTCTGAAGCAGAAATAAAAAGGGAACCAGTGGGCTGTTATGTGAAGGAGGGAGTACTGAAGAGGAAGTGGAGACCAAATACAGTGCCCGCAGATGAGGAGTGGGGGGTGGTACACCAGGTGGTAGTGCTGAAAATTTATAGGGAGGAGATTTTTAACCTGGCCCACCAGATACCTCCGGTGGACATTTTGGGGTGAGGAAAACAGTCGATAGAATTATGAAAGAGTTTTACTGGCCGAACATGAGGAAGGATATTATTGAGTATTGTAGAGGTAAGCCAACACAGTTAATAGATATAAATATGTTAAAAGCTTACCACGACCAGAAAGCAGATCTAGTCAGTGTTATCACAAAAATAAATGAGGCTGGGGTGCGAAGTGATAAGGGGAAAACCCATCTTGAAAAGATAAGTATGGTGCCGACCAGGTTAGAGAGCTCTATTGTTTTGGCCAACTTTGCTGATAAGGTCTCTCACTTAACCCCTGAACAGAGCAAGCCGCTGATAAAGCTAATTAACCAGCATGCAGATGTATATCCGGATGTCCCAAGGCGATGCAAGGGGACGGCACATGATGTTGTCGTTACATTAGATCAGCCTATTAAGCAACATCCCTATAGGATGAACTTGGAGAAGGGCAAGCTAGTGGAGAAAGAAATTGAACACATGCTAGCCACAGGTATTATTAGGCCATCCAAATCGGAATGGGCCTCTCCCTGTGTGGTTGTCCCAAAACCCGATGGGAGCATACGATTCTGTACAGATTACAGAAAGGTGAACGCCAAGACAAAAACTGATGCTTACCCCATCCCAAGGGTAGACGATTGCATCGATAAAGTGGGGAGAGCTAAGTACATCACAAAGATCGATTTGCTGAAAGGGTACTGGTGCGTTCCTTTAACTGACCGGGCTAGAGAAATCTCAGCATTTGTCACTCCATCCGGGTTATACGAGTATAATGTTTTACTTTTTGGTATGAAAAACGCCCCAGGGACCTTCCAAAGGATGATTAATTCGGTGATAAAAGGGTTAAAGAACGCAGAAGCGTATATTGACGATTTGGTTGTCTGGAGTGACACATGGGAGGAGCACATTGTGGCAGTAGAGGAACTGTTTAAACGGCTGTCTGAAGCCAACCTGACAGGGACCCTCGCGAAAAGTGAGTTTGGCCATGCTAAGGTCACTTATCTGGGGTATGTGGTAGGACAGGGGCAGCCGGCACCGATGCAGGCTATCTCTGAAGTTCCCATCCAGACGGATAAGAGAGCCCTGAGAAGGTTCTTGGGGATGGTGGGGTACTATCGGAAGTTTTGCAAAAACTTTGCGGATATTACCCTCCCTCTTACTAAGCTCTTGCCGAAGAATGCAAAGTTTGTGTGGAATGATCTTTGTCAACAAGCCTTTGAGAGTCTGAAGGCGATTCTGTGTCACCACCCTGTATTGAATGCGCCTGACTTTTCAAAACCCTTCTCCCTAGCAACAGATGCTAGCGACAAAGTGGCAGGGGCAGTGCTGTTGCAGACAGACAAAGAGGAAATTGAACACCCAGTGGCTTATTTTTCTGAGAAGTTTAATGTCCATCAGAGAAATTATTCCGCTGTGGAGAAGGAATTACTGGCAATCATACTGGCATTACAACATTTTGAGGTTTATATTTGTCTGGCACGGAAACCACTGATAATTTACACTGATCACAATCCATTAGTGTTTTTGGCCACAATGACGGATAAAAGAAAACGCTTATTAAGTTGGAGCCTGGTATTACAGGAATTTGATATTAAGATAAAACATATAAAAGGAACTGACAATGTGATTGCTGATTGTCTGTCAAGGTGTTAAAACTTAAAGTTCTCTATATCAGCCAAATAGCTGATGACTACCTGTATATTAGTGCGTATCTTATAATGTGCACTCGTGCCTATAATTTTTATCCTGGTAAAAATCCTTTTAAGGGTGGGAGTGTCATGTGTGACGCCAAGCAGAGCTACGGATGATGCTAATGAGAGAGATAACGGAAGACAATGGAGAAACATTCAAAATGCTAATAAGAGAGAAGAGAGAGATAAACAAGAAAGGAACACAATTCAGATATTGACAGACCATTTGCTTTGAACCCGAACTGTTTGAAGTTTGATGGACAGCTGATACCCCAGAAGGGGGATAAAAAGAGCAGGTTTACTAAGGCACGACCCGCCACGAGACCCTGGAAAGAGCAGTGTGCCCCCACAAGTTGCTGTAAGTTTGGAGGACCGGTTCGCGGGAATTGGTCAGAGGCTCACAGGGTGTAAAGGTACTATCAGTGGGAACCTGGCGTGTGTGTCCGCCCTTGCCTGGGTGCCGGGTTCACCGTGGAAGAACAATTGTATCCGGAATGGAGGGGGTCACAGTCGGTGACCACAGCGGGATCAGAAGACATCAAAAGGTCTGCCCGAAACCAACTGCATGCATCTCTCTCTCTCTCTCTCGCTCTCTCCCCAACAGTACAACAACAGCGATTACTTCGAACTGCACTAAACTGAACTGAACTCTGCTTCACTTAAGACTGATCATTTTACCCCTAGACTGCAATAGAGCTTGGTTGATTCCTATTACCCTATTTCTGTGTATATGTGTGTATTATCATCGCTAACCTGTTACATTTATATCCTTGCGATTAGTGTACTGTATTACTTATTTCTTTAATAAGACTTTATTAGTTCCGAGTAATCACAGACTCCAACAAGCGTTCCATTTCTGCTGGTTTGGCAACCCAGTTACGGGGTACGTAACAGTCTATAATACACCCCTATCAGCGTCACTACACCCTTCCCATTCCTCAATTTCACCCAAATAGCCTCCCTAGACAAGTCCACTAATCTATCTTGCCAGAACACCACTGTAATATTTTCTCTGAGAAGCAATGCAACACCTCCCCCTCTTGCCCCTCCTATTTTATCACACCTGAAGCAACGAAATCCTGGAATATTTAGTTGCCAATCACACCCCTCCTGCAACCATGTTTCACTAATAGCTTCAACATCATATTTCCAGGTATCAATCCATGCTCTAAGCTCATCCACCTTTCTTACAATGCTCCTAGCATTAAAATAGATGCATTTAAGAAACTCTCCACCCCTTACTCTCTGGTTTTCCTTAATGGAGCAAACAACTTTGTTATCTTTTTCTTCCTTCTCTCCTACATCTTCGGTCTGAGTGCTCTCGATCTCTCCCCTGCCTATCCTCCCTCACACACTGTCTACTAGCTTTCTCTATTTGTGAACTAACCTCCTCTCTCCTAATCTCTTCAATTTGATTCCCACCCCCCAACCATTCTAGTTAAACGTCTCCTCAGTAGCCTTCGGAAATCTCCCCACCAGGATATTAGTCCCCCTAGGATTCAAGTGCAACCCGTCCTTTTTGTACAGGTCACACCTGTGCCAAAAGAGGTCCCAATGATCCAAAAACTTGAATCCCTGCCCCCTGCTCCAATCCCTCAGCCACACATTTATCCTCCACCTCATTGCATTCCTACTCTCACTGTTGCGTGGCACAGGCAGTAATCCCAAGATTACTACCTTTGCGGTCCTTCTTCTCAACTCCCTTCCTAACTCCCTATATTCTCTTTTCAGGACCTCTTCCCTTTTCCTACATATGTCATTGGTACCTATATGCACCATGATTTCTGGCTCCTCTCCCTCCCACTTCAGGATATCTTGGACGCGATCAGAAACATCCCAGACCCTGGCACCAGGGAGGCAAAGTACCATCTGGGTCTCCTGACTGCGTCCACAGAATCACCTATCTGACCCCCTAACTATCGAGTCCCCTATTACTACTGCCCTCCTCTTCCTTTCCCTACCCTTCTGAGCTACAGGGCGAGACTCTGTGCCGGAGGCACAGCCACTGTTGCTTCCCCCAGGTAAGCTGTCCCCCCCCAACAGTACTCAAACAGGAGTACTTATTGTCAAGGGGCACAGCCACTGGGATACTCTCTAGTACCTGACTCTTCCCCTTCCCCCTCCTAACCATGACCCACTTGTCTGCCTCCTGTGGCCCCGGTGTGACCACCTGCCTGTAACTCCTCTCTATCAACACCTCACTCTCCCTGACCAGACGAAGGTCATGGAGCTGCAGCTCCAGTTCCCTAACACGGTCCCTTAGGAGCTGCATCTCGGCGTACCTGGCGCAGATATGGATGACCGGGAGGCTAGGAGACTCCAGGACCTCCCACATCCGACACCGAGAACAACAAGCTGCCCTCACACTCATACTTCCCCCCTCCTCAAATAACAGGAAAAAATGAACACCAAACCTTCCTCGCCTTGCCCGTTTCCGCCTAAGCCTGTTGAGCCAAAGCCCTTAAGCCTTCACTCTGCTCCCGGCTCACTCCGCCGCCCGCAAACGACGCTGCCCGCTGTACGAGGCTGTGTTCCTTTTAAATCTTCCGCGGTTCACTGCCCAACATCACTCGCCTGCGCAGTCCCGCCTCTCTGAACTCCAGTGAGAAAAAAAGAAATTCAAAATGGCTTCCACCGCACTCCCACTCCGATTCTCAGACTCCCTTCTCCGAATTAAACCAGAATCAGGATTTCTGACCTTTTAAATCTTGGCACTTCACTGCCTGACGTCACACGCCTGTGCAGTCCTGCCTCTCTGAACTCCAATGAAAAAAATGGAAAAATTCAAAATTCAAAATATCGTAAAAAGATAATAAACATATGCCGAGACCAACCCAACCTAAACACAGTATTAGTGCTTGTGATCCAGAACAAATGCCTAAATATGCCAAATATATCAATCTTAACCAAAAATAATCTTTTAAAAAGTGTGCATTTGGAGATTGCAAACATAAGGTGAGAGTTCAAATGGTCAACACAAAGAATTAATATTTTGTGTTTTAGAAGCCGGAATGTTGAGATCTGCGATATGGGCAAACAACAGGTGGTGGGTGGGTGGGTGTGTGTGTGTGAGACTGTGTGTGTGTGTGTGTGTGTGTGTGTGTGTGTGTGTGTGTGTGTGTGAGACCATATGTACATGAGTGTGTGAGTGTGCTGACAGAAGTTAGTTTTGATTATTCCATTGTGTTCTCAGCTGCTATCAACGCAGCAACATCAATCAGTCCCAGGGCTTTCTTCCCCTGTAACTGCTACTGAATAATTTCAGTACTCAAATTTTATGCCTAATACTAATTTTGCTAAATGATTGACAAGGACAACAATGAGATCTGTTAAAAAGAATCCAGAGAATATAGGCCAAGGCTACTCAGTCACTCTTCAAGGAACAAACACATCATTGCTGCCACCAGGCGTGAATCCAGGGAATCCAGGTCTGCTTGCTCTGATCAGACAGTGGAATCTCAGCCTGAGGAAATCTACAGCAATTCCAGATCCTGGCTGTTTGGTGCCTCTCGCTGTAGCAGCTGTAGACATTGGACAGTACACTGATGTGAACAACCCTGGAGATGGAGGGTAACCCTCGACAATCCATCCCTCTGGCCGATCAAAAGTTTCATACTGAAGTACTCGTATGTGCTTCCTGGAACCACAGTATTCAATTTCAGGTAGATTATTTTGTCATCTACAGGAACTATCACATTTAGGGAGAGGAAACCTTTAGTGGTAATAAAGTGATCTTGGGTACTAAGGATACACTTATGGCTACATTGCTGCCTGTCCTCACGAGAAAACAGCAGCATTGGCAAACCTCATGCCTGAGATGCCATGTGCTCCAGAAATCAAAGTGGACGAAATCATTCCCTGGTGACGGCTGTGCCTTGATAACCTCTGATTAGCAAATTGTGGGATATTGCAGAACGAAGGAAGGCACTGTTCAACCACGAGACTGTGGCCACAGGTCTCCCTGCATAACACGTGCAGAGGCAGCTCTGGAGCCCCAGGGCCTGTGAATACGGAGCCGATCCTTCTCCAGTGGGCTCATGAGCACTGTAACCCATAGCTCTACCACCCTCCCAGTTCCCAGGGTCCCTCCCACCAGCTTGGCTGTTTGGTCATCTGGCAAGTGGGAGTGGACAGTAGATGTTGACAGCGGTCTGGGGGTCCCACATTAACATCAAATAAACTACAAGCCACCGACTGTTCTTTGCATGCTGCCGGTGGTTCTATGCCCATCCACTGTCTGGGAGATCCACACGGGAAGTACCAGCTCAGAAGACTTTCTGGGAGTGGACTGTCACTCTACCACTGAACATACCTTTGGCTCATGCCCTGACTACGACAATGCCTCCAGTAACTAGTGAGCTAAACTGCAGGGAAATGAAACTACAGGCACTGCAGTGACTTCTCCCAATCCAGCAGTGTGCTTGAGCAAGGCAGTCACAAACTAATCCAATGTTCTCCCGGTTCTACAACAGGTGCAGGTCAAGGTTTACAGCTCTGGAAGGGTAAACGGGCACTTCACAAATGGTGCATCAGACACCAGGCAAAAATGGCTCACACTAATGTGGATCCTCTGGTCCAAACCCATGACTGGAGCAACAGAAAGTTTTATTACATGATTCACTCTAAGTAAAAACTGAAACATTATGCCTTTCCACTGATAAACAATATAATTTTTAAGAATATTTTATTCCAATAAAAGTTTCTGTTCCTTAGCCATTAGAATTACAAGCAAAACATGTCAGGCCATTTTAAACATACTCCCTGATCATTATTACATGCTTTTTATTCAGCACAGGTGAGCCACTCTTTTGTAGTTACATTGCTAATTTCATGAAGCATTTAAGCAGACAGAAATAAATAACTTTTCCATTAAGTGATGGCTCCTTTTAAAATAGTTCTGCCATACCCCCACTTACATTAAGTATTTGATGCAGTAAAACAACTTGAACTAACAAATGAAAGTAATTCAATAGCACAGTAATTAGCATTTCTCCTGGTCGGTAAGCGTACTAAAGTATATTTTTCTGTGAACGTGGGCAGGTGAGGAGAATATAGATCACTAGGCACAATCCTTTAATATACTGCAGCCATAACAGTGTCCTTTACAACAAAGAATAGTACCTGGGACTGCAGAGGGCGATTGTTACTGTGGAAATTAGGAGACCCATCAGCACATGAAAATAAATGCCTTTGAAGTTATAGATCAATGGTGCCAAGTTTAATCCTATCATTAGTAATCCTGCGGGCCAGGGTATCCTGCTGTACACACACTTTTCTGTTCATTATTGTCAGGGAGTGATCCAGAAAGAAAAGGAAGGTCAGATAATGGAGCAGGTTTTGATCTGTGGCTGAGCTCAGCTGTCACTTTCAGTAGCGTTTAATACAATTGTACAGAAATTGTCTTGTCAACTAAATAAATCAGGGATTATGTTTCAGAAGTGGAGGCTTCAGCTCCATTGGTTGTAAATGATCACGAGACCAAGAGTTATCAAAGGCAAATTTGTTCCTAGCTTTGATGCAAAGCTGAAATACTCTTACTGTACATGAAAAATTATCCACATCTATACATCAGTTTTTATTAGTATTTTATAAGGAACAGACCTAAAATAATGTAAAAATATCTGTAAGTATAAATTCTAGGAAAGCTTCACGTACCTATATTCTACAAACAGTAACATTTGATGAATAAAAACACAGATTAACCCTTGCTGCAGCAAATCACTTTACGTGGAAAAAAAAGCACAGCAAAAAAATCTGTTCACATTTCCTTTCATCATAATCCGAGCTCGTGCTGCTCCTAAGACCTACAATAACTTGCCGTAAATTTCATTTACAAAACAGGTTAGTGATTACAGTTGTGATTCAAATGACGACCTCGATCTCAGTTGTGTGTTGGTGTGGCACCTGCTGCATTGTCCGCTAGTTTCCTTCGATGGTCTGCAGGTGGCCGAGGTGGAGGATTTGTGGGGGGCTGATGAATACTTACTCCAGCCTGTAAATTTCCAGACTGTTGTGAATGGATGGGGCTCCATTCCTCCTTTCGTACAGCAGCCTAGATGGAGAAAGATAATCCAACTTAATTTTTGTAAAAGCAGAATCAGAATCAGGTTTATTATCACCGTCATGTGACGTGAAATTTGTTAACTTAGCAGCAGCAGCAGTTCAATGAAATACATAATCTAGCAAAGAACGGAAATAATAATAATAATAAAAAACATGATAATAAATGAACAAGTAAATCAATTATGTATATCGAATAGATTATTTTAAAAATGTGCAAAAACAGAAATAACAGAAATACTGTATACTAAAAAAAAGTGAGGTAGTGTCCAAAGCTTCAAAGTCCATTTTGGAATTGGATTGCAGAGGGGAAGAAGCTGTTCCTGAATCGTTGAGTGTGTGCCTTCAGGCTTCTGTACCTCCTACCTGATGGTAACAGTGAGAAAAGGGCATGCCCTGGGTGCTGGAGGTCTTTAATCATGGATGCTGCCTTTCTGAGACACCACTCCCTGAAGGTGCCTGGGTACTTTGTAGGCTAGTACCCAAGATGGAGCTGACTAGATTGACAACCTTCTGCAGATTCTTACAGTCCTGTGCAGTAGCCCCTCCATACCAGACAGTGATGCAGCCTGTCAGAATGCTCTCAACGGTACAACTACAGAACATCATAACATCATACTCATCCTACTGTTGCATGTTTCAGTTTAGAGTTGTCCTAAAAAATAGCTTTCAATAAATAGAAAAAATCTCTAGGAATACAATGCTGAGTTTTAGCCTGAATTGGTATCATTTGAAAGTACAGACCAAAGTGTGCAGTTTCATGGTCCGACCACACAGAAATGAGATCATCCCAGTCTCTGGGACAATACTGATACCGGGAATGCAAATGAATAGTTCAGTAAAAGCTGCTTCACAGGTAAGTAGCATGGCGAAGAAGGCAGCTGGTACACTGGCCTTCACTGGTCAGGCACGGAGTGCAGCGGCTGGGAAGATGCATTTCTGTAAAGCATCGAGCCTGCACTTGTATTGCATCCAGTTTTGGCCACTTTGTTAAAGGAAAGATGATATTAAACTAGAAAGGATGTAGAAAACATTTACCAGGATGTTGCCTGGACTTAGGGACTCTGCCTTTGCCCCTTCTCCTGTCAGTAGAAACAGTTCTGCTGGGCTTGGTAGCTAAGCAGCTACACTACACATGAAAGCCAG